>NC_047526.1:0-212761 GCF_902827115.2 Pseudochaenichthys georgianus | reverse complement strand
AGAGAGAGACGCTGAGCTGCACCGAGCAGCGATGAACTGATACGGAGCATAGAGAGAGAGAGCTGCAGTCCGCGGGGCTCGGCCTCGCCTCCTGTCCTCACAACTCTTAATCCCGGGACCGGACAATTGTTATTTGTTCCTACTCGGAACCGAGTTTTGCTTCCCAACCCTGCCACTGTGCTACACTTCCCGCCCCGCCCCCGTCTAACTGTACAGAAAGCGGCGAGATGCATTTCCTTATGAATCGACTTGCAGAACCGAAACTAACATTTCTAAACGAACAATGGCGGACACGGACAATTTGCCAATGAGTTCTGCATTTTTTAAACTGAATTTATCAATAATTTGTTAATAAATCAGGGCGAAAAATGTCACTTGTCCGCCGGACAAGTCAATTGAAAGATCTACTTGTCCGATATTGTAAATAACATGTCCCGGACGGTGGGACGTGTACTTTTTCGCACACTGGTAAGCAATTTGAGTTTTTAGCCATAAATATAGAAGTGGCAAAGGGGCAACAGGTCATGGTGGTGGGCTGTTACAGACCCCCCTCAGCTGGCAAGGACTCCTTGTCTTCACTAGCAAATCTTTTATCGCAGCTAGACTACAAGGAAATAGTGCTACTTGGAGATTTTAACTGGGACTGGTTAACTGCAGTGTCAGAGGATTTTAAAAACCTTTGTATCTCTTTAAATGTTACTCAGATTGTGGACAGTCCTACTCGCCCTAACATTAAGTCCCCAAATAAATCCTCCCTAATTGATCTCATTTTAACTAATGTTCCCCATAAATATTCATCTGTGGGAGTATTTGCAAATGATCTGAGCGATCACTGTGTTGTAGCCACAATTAGGGACACTAAGGTCCAAAAGGTTAAACCTCGTATTATCATTAAGAGAGACAAAAAACATTTTGTGGAGCAGGGTTTTGTTCATGATCTGTTTGGGTTTGATTGGGGAAAAATCGATCTGTGTGCTGATGTAGAAACCGCATGGTCTTATTTTTATCTTGGTTTTATGGAGATCATTGATAGACATGCACCCCTGCGTAAATTTAGAGTAAAGGGACGAGACAATTCTTGCCGAGCTGTCTTGTCTCCTTCATGAGAGAAACAAAGCCTGGGCAAAGGCTAGGAGATCAGGCTCAGAGGTAGAATGGCTGCGTTTTAGGCAGCTAAGAAATAGCTTCACTTCTCATATCAAAAGTGCTAAATCAAAGTACTATCTGTCAGTTACCACAAAGAATCTGAATAATCCTGGAAAATGTTGGAAAGCCATTAAATCGTTATCCACCGGCGATATCCGTAATGAGCTACCTCCGTGCCTTACCACAGCATCTGGCACTATATCGGACAGGGCTACTATGCTCAATTTCTTTAATGAGCATGTTGTGTCCTGTGGCTCTCTGTTTGATTCTGTTTCTAACTCTGCTGCTGTGAACACCCCAATCCGTGATTCTGAAAAACGTGTGTTGGAAAACCCTTTTAGTTGTACCCCTTTTACTGTTGATGTTGTTCGTGAAGCTTTAACCAAGTTAGATCCTAAGAAACCGGCCGGCCCGGACAACGTAGAACCTTTCTTTTTAAAGTTAATGTTATTGCTCCACCTCTCACTACTCTTTTTAACCTCTCCCTCAGCACAAACACAATTCCAAAAGTATATGTCAGCATATGTTCTGCCTTTGCTAAAAGGAGGGGAGGCCACCTTATTAAATAACTATAGGCCAATCTCTAAATTGTCAGTTCTGGCTAAGGTTCTTGAATGCTTAGTGAGTGAACAGGTAAAGGTGTTTTTATGTACAAATGACAACCTGTCTAAACATCAGTCAGGCTTCAGAAAGCAACACAGCACCATCACTGCGACAATGAAAGTGGTGAATGATGTGACGAGTATTTTAGATAATAAGCAGAGTTGTGCAGCTCTGTTTATTGACCTTTCAAAAGCGTTTGACACCGTTGATCATCACATTTTAAAGCAGAGGCTACTCAGTATAGGCATGTCCAGCCATGCAGTGGGTGGTTTGTGAACTACCTCTCTGAAAGGTCCCAATGTGTTCACTTTGATGGGCTGTCTTCTGAGTGGTTAAACATTGCAAATGGTGTTCCTCAAGGTTCTGTTTTAGGTCCACTTTTATTCTCCATCTACATCAACAGTTTAGGTGAAAATGTGGATGAAGCTACTTTACATTTGTATGCGGACGATACCGTGATGTACTGTGCAGGTCCCTCCATTCAGGAGGCTGGTGTTACATTACAGGCTGTTTTTAACATTATTCAGACTCAGCTCTCTGAACTAAAGCTTCTTTTAAATGTTGAGAAAACCAAGGTAATGCTCTTTTCTAAAGCTAAAAAGACACCAGAGCCTGTTTTAGATATTGTAACTACGCAACGAATAAAACTTGAAGTGGTTACCTGTTACAAATACCTTGGTATCTGGCTTGATGATTGTCTCACTTTTAAACTTCATGTCAATAACCTGCTTAAAAAGCTGAGGGTTAGGCTAGGTTTCTTCTACAGGAACAAGTCCTGTTTCTCGCTTGAGGCCAGGAAAAGGCTAGTCACTGTGACCTTTTTACCTGTGCTGGACTATGGTGATCTGATGTATATGAATGCACCTGCCAATTGCCTGGTCAAGTTAGATGCTGCGTATCACAGCGCACTGAGATGTGTGACAAACTGTAAAGCATTAACCCATCACTGTACCCTGTATGCAAGGGCTGGTTTGCTTTCACTAACTGTACGGAGGCTCAGTCACTGGTACATTTTTATATACAAAGCCATGTTAGGGAAACTTCCATCTTATATCTGCTCCCTGATCTCACGGAAAATTGTAAGTGGCTACTGCCTGAGATCAAATGCAGTGGTTTTATTAAATGTGCCAACTGCTAGGACTGTCTTAGGGAAGACAGCTTTTAGATGCGCAGCTCCTCTGTCTTGGAATAGTCTGCAAATTAAATGGAAACTGAACAATCTGGTGCCACTAAATGTTTTTAAAGCTCGGTTGGATGCTAGTCAATCAGAAGCTATTGGTACCTGTTTATGTGGATAATTATGTAAATGATGCTGTATGATGTCCTTTTGTTGTTCTATTGATCATTGATAGACATGCACCCCTGCGTAAATTTAGAGTAAAGGGACGAGACAATTCTTGCTGAGCTGTCTTGTCTCCTTCATGAGAGAAACAAAGCCTGGGCAAAGGCTAGGAGATCAGGCTCAGAGGTAGAATGGCTGCGTTTTAGGCAGCTAAGAAATAGCTTCACTTCTCATATCAAAAGTGCTAAATCAAAGTACTATCTGTCAGTTACCACAAAGAATCTGAATAATCCTGGAAAATGTTGGAAAGCCATTAAATCGTTATCCACCGGCGATATCCGTAATGAGCTACCTCCGTGCCTTACCACAGCATCTGGCACTATATCGGACAGGGCTACTATGCTCAATTTCTTTAATGAGCATGTTGTGTCCTGTGGCTCTCTGTTTGATTCTGTTTCTAACTCTGCTGCTGTGAACACCCCAATCCGTGATTCTGAAAAACGTGTGTTGGAAAACCCTTTTAGTTGTACCCCTTTTACTGTTGATGTTGTTCGTGAAGCTTTAACCAAGTTAGATCCTAAGAAACCGGCCGGCCCGGACAACGTAGAACCTTTCTTTTTAAAGTTAATGTTATTGCTCCACCTCTCACTACTCTTTTTAACCTCTCCCTCAGCACAAACACAATTCCAAAAGTATATGTCAGCATATGTTCTGCCTTTGCTAAAAGGAGGGGAGGCCACCTTATTAAATAACTATAGGCCAATCTCTAAATTGTCAGTTCTGGCTAAGGTTCTTGAATGCTTAGTGAGTGAACAGGTAAAGGTGTTTTTATGTACAAATGACAACCTGTCTAAACATCAGTCAGGCTTCAGAAAGCAACACAGCACCATCACTGCGACAATGAAAGTGGTGAATGATGTGACGAGTATTTTAGATAATAAGCAGAGTTGTGCAGCTCTGTTTATTGACCTTTCAAAAGCGTTTGACACCGTTGATCATCACATTTTAAAGCAGAGGCTACTCAGTATAGGCATGTCCAGCCATGCAGTGGGTGGTTTGTGAACTACCTCTCTGAAAGGTCCCAATGTGTTCACTTTGATGGGCTGTCTTCTGAGTGGTTGAACATTGCAAATGGTGTTCCTCAAGGTTCTGTTTTAGGTCCACTTTTATTCTCCATCTACATCAACAGTTTAGGTGAAAATGTGGATGAAGCTACTTTACATTTGTATGCGGACGATACCGTGATGTACTGTGCAGGTCCCTCCATTCAGGAGGCTGGTGTTACATTACAGGCTGTTTTTAACATTATTCAGACTCAGCTCTCTGAACTAAAGCTTCTTTTAAATGTGGATAAAACCAAGGTAATGCTCTTTTCTAAAGCTAAAAAGACACCAGAGCCTGTTTTAGATATTGTAACTACGCAACGAATAAAACTTGAAGTGGTTACCTGTTACAAATACCTTGGTATCTGGCTTGATGATTGTCTCACTTTTAAACTTCATGTCAATAACCTGCTTAAAAAGCTGAGGGTTAGGCTAGGTTTCTTCTACAGGAACAAGTCCTGTTTCTCGCTTGAGGCCAGGAAAAGGCTCTGTGACCTTTGACCTGTGCTGGACTATGGTGATCTGATGTATATGAATGCACCTGCCAATTGCCTGGTCAAGTTAGATGCTGCGTATCACAGCGCACTGAGATGTGTGACAAACTGTAAAGCATTAACCCATCACTGTACCCTGTATGCAAGGGCTGGTTTGCTTTCACTAACTGTACGGAGGCTCAGTCACTGGTACATTTTTATATACAAAGCCATGTTAGGGAAACTTCCATCTTATATCTGCTCCCTGATCTCACGGAAAATTGTAAGTGGCTACTGCCTGAGATCAAATGCAGTGGTTTTATTAAATGTGCCAACTGCTAGGACTGTCTTAGGGAAGACAGCTTTTAGATGCGCAGCTCCTCTGTCTTGGAATAGTCTGCAAATTAAATGGAAACTGAACAATCTGGTGCCACTAAATGTTTTTAAAGCTCGGTTGGATGCTAGTCAATCAGAAGCTATTGGTACCTGTTTATGTGGATAATTATGTAAATGATGCTGTATGATGTCCTTTTGTTGTTCTATTTATGTTTTTATTAATGCTGTCAAAATTATCGCGTTAACGGCGGTAATTAATTTTTTGAATTAATTGCATTAAAATATTTAACGCATTTAACGCATGTGCAGAATGGCCCGCCCCATACATCCCACCAGTGGCAGCGCCAGGGTATGGCTGGGGTAGGCTACACCCATACCAAGAAATGGCTTAGCCCCACCATGACAAATTATGTTAAAGTAAGCAAAATAAAGTCCGCCAACTCGCGCCGTAAATTGCACACACAACAGTTAGTAAGATTGATTTCAGTAGCCACTTGTCTGGAAATACCGAAGACCAGAAACGGTTTTGAAAACTTTTGTCACATAGTGATCGTCTTCTCAATAGAACATCTTTGATAATGTCTTCTGGCCAATCAGAATCAAGATAACGGCATGGTGTTGTTGCAGGAAGTCCCGACGGAGAATACTTTTGCTGTAGTACACATAACTGTTACGCAGGTTATGTGCGTAATCTGAAATGCGTACCGTCACTTGTGTCACAAAGCGCATTTGCGTACCGAGTACTTGTGAAGCTTTTCCAGAAGGCGGTTAGATAACCGGACGACAGAGTCGGTCTCCGTGTGCACAGACAGGGCTGCTGTTAACGTCGGTCTATACAACGGAACTGTGCCAAAACTACGCCAACCGGCTGCGGAGGGAGACTCCCCCCTTCACTGGAGAACTGCGCTAAAACAGCTGATCACAACGTTCACACTCTCTGGTCACGAAGTACTCCACTAGCCCCCCCCCGTCGACTTTCCTGAAGTACTCCCTCGTTGATAGAAATCAACACGTAATGAATTAAGACCCCACGGTTTGATGATTGATAGGTGCTCTCTTTCATTTTGACACACAGAAAAATGTTACAACATGTATGTTAAATGGATATATCCGCGTTCTTTCATTTATCTTTCCATTTCCACAACAATATGCATAAAGAAATGACATATTTTGGACAAAGTTCGAATGGTGATTAATCATGATTAATTAATTTTTAAGCTGTGATTAATCCGATTAAAAATTGTAATCGTTTGACAGCCATAGTTTTTATGTTTCATGTGGAACTACTTGAGCAGGTCTCCCTTGAAAAAGAGATCAATGATCTCAATGGGATTTATCTGTATAAATAAAGGTTTGAAATGAAATGAAAAATCTGTGTCTGTCCATTTGGTGTAGTGTTTTATCCAATATTACATTTGGTTTATATATTAGTCACTTTCTTATGAAATGCCATGTTTTAGGCCTTGATTTGAACATTCAATCCTGGAAATAAAAAATCAACCAGATACATTTTTCTAGATCGATAGTAAGTAACATCTGTATAGGAAGACGAGTTACGGGATAGAGGAGAAAAGGTTATGGTATAATTACAGAGCCAATTTATAAATGGAGGAAATCAATGTTAGTCTGTTAACCAAAGTGCAGCCATCTAATAATGTACTATCTGTTATTAAAGATCAGAGGAAAAGAACAGAATGAGAGGGGTCAATCCAGAATAATTGTTCTTTAATCCTGACATAGAGTAGATAGATAGTAAGTAAGTACATCTGATTGGAAGACGAGTTAAGGGATAGAGGAGAAAAGGTTATGGTATAATTACAGAGCCTGTCAATTTATACATTGAGGAAATCAATGTATAAATTCAAATCAATGTTAGTCTGTTAACCAAAGTGCAGCCATCTGATAATGTACTATCTGTTATTAAAGATCAGAGGAAAATAACAGAATGAGAGGGGTCAATCCAGAATAAAAATAAAGAAGCAAAGAGATTGTAGAGCAGTGAGAAGGAAAAAAGCTTGGTGTGTCAATTCATTACATTGCCAGTATTTTTCGTTGTTGTGAGAGAAAAAAAATCGCCCCCTCAGTCATTTCATCCTGGAGCCGGGCCTGCAAGCCACCAACAGAATGCTCATCTTTTTTTTTATATATCTTTTTTTTTATTTGCACAAAAAAAACATTAACAGTTACAGACCATCTTACATTTTTTGAAATAATACAAAGCAAATAATGTGAATCACGCATACAGACAAACGAACATGAAAAGACAGAGACACAACAACAACAAAAAACAATTGTGTGCAGCAGAGAACCAGGGGGTTCCATTACAAATAAAGTTTTTAGTGTTTTTAGTTGAAGTCTGATCTATACGGGTTGACAAACTCGATCCATCCGTTCCAACACTTGTCAAATGTGTCTGTATTGAGTCTTAGAGCAAATGTTAATTTTTCCATAACAAAAATGTCATGCATCACATTAAAACAGTCTGCTAGAGTAGGTGGTACTTGGCTTAACCATTTTTTCGTTATGGCTTTCTTACTGGCGACTAGCATTATTTTAAACATGTACATTGTTGAGAAGCCAAGAAGCTGTTGTGGCATCTTACCCAGGTACAGTACATGAAAGCAGAGATCAATCTCAATTTTTAAAGCTCTTTCCATTCCATCTCTTATTGATTCCCAATAGTGAACCATCCCAGGGCATTCCCAAAACACATGATGGTGATTGGCCCTCACAGATCCACAGCCTCTCCAGCACACCATCTGCCCCTTCCTTTATAGTTATAAAGTATCTGACCAGATTTTTCCAGTTAAACTCTCTCCATGTTAGTGAGTTGGTTGATTTCCATTGCCTTTCAATTAAGTTGTCCCACTCTTCTATTGATAAGACAAAGTTTCCTTCACGTTCCCACTTTTCCTTTATGTAGGACGTGTTCACCCCACTTAGCTCCTGGAGGCCCTTATACAGCTTAGAAATAGTCTTGTGACCTTGGTCAGCTCTGTATGCCGAAATAAAGACACTTAATATACCAGTTCCAGATAATAATTTTAACATATCTTCTTTACTAATCAGTTTGTTCACATGATGTCTGAGCTGCAAAAATCGGAAGAGGTCCTGGCTGGCCAAGTCGTATTGATCCCTTAGATTTTGGAAGCTTTTAAGTGTGTTTCTTTCAAATAAATCAAAATAAATATTCAGGCCCTGAGCCTGCCATTTTTTTAAATTTGCATCAAGAGTGTTTGGAATAAAACCTGGATCTCAGGCCACCCAACTGATCAGTGAGTAAGGCTCCACGGTCCCAAATATCTTAGCTACTTTAAACAAAATGTTCAGTGACAGATCTAGACACGGTTTGGGTTATTCCCCCAGGTGGTGCCTCAATTCACTGTCGCCAATAACTGCCTGTAGTGGGACCTTGGTTGAGTATTGACACTCAATTGATTTCCATATTGCTGAATAGGCGGGGTTACATATATTTATCAAAGGTTTAATTTGAGCTGCTTGGTAGTATGTTTTAAGACAGGGGAGGGCTAGGCCCCCCTTGTCTCTGGGAACCTGTAGGGTTTTGTACCTAACTCTTGGTTTCTTTCCCTGCCATAGGAATCTCGAAATCCACTTGTCCCATTCTATAAATGTTTTGTCTGGGATATCCACTGGCAGTGACTGGAACAAATAGAGTAGCCTCGGAAGAGTATTCATTTTAATTATTCCAACACGCTGGATCAAGCCCAAAAAGGGCAGCAGGCCCCATCGAGCTAGATCTTTCCTAATGTTAGAAAGCAGTGGGTCATAATTTTCGGAGGTTAGGTTTGTTAGATCCCTTGGAATCTGCACACCCAGGTATTTCAGACTGTCGACCTCCCTAATGGCATATTTGTCTTTGAATTGCTGGCTGGTCCTGTAATTAAATGATAAGAGCTGGGATTTATGAGAATTCAATTTGTAACCTGATACTGCTCCAAACTCTGACAGTGTTTGCAGCAAAACAGGAAGAGAATGGGCCGGACGCGTCATATAGACAAGGACGTCGTCCGCGAACATCGCTATTTTGTTTTCTCCTGCCAGCGAGACTCCATGTATGTATCATTTGGCTCAGAGGCTATAAAGAGCGCAAACAGGAGAGGGCTTATAGGGCATCCCTGGCGGCAACCACGCTCCAATTAGATGGGTCCTGAAAGGGAGCCATTTATTTTTATTCTCGCCGTTGGTTTGTTATAAAGAGCCTTGATTGTCTGTATGACATTTTTATTAAACTGAAATTTGTGCAGAGTTTTGAACAGAAATGACCATTTAACTGAGTCAAATGCTTTTTCTGCATCCAGTCCCATGATAACTGCTTCAATGTGCTCCTGGTTTATCTTGTGAACCATGTGTCGAGTACGCCTGATGTTGTCCTGAGTTTGCCGATTTTTTATGAAGCCTGTCTACGTGAATGATTTCAGGCAGGATTCTCTCAAGTCTCTTAGCTAATATTGAAGCAAAAATCTTGTAATCTTGGTTCAAGAGGCTCACAGGTCGGTAATTTGAACAATCTAGCCCATCTCCTCCCTGCTTGGGGATAACAGTTATTACCGCTTCTCTCCAGGAGGGGGGGGTCTCCCCTGTCTGGAGCACCCAATTAAAGGCCCTAAGCAGTATTGGAATTAGAGGCTCTTTGAGCACCTTGTTGTTCAGCTGTGTATCCATCTGGCCCAGGGCTTTTGTTGATTTTGAGCCCAGAAATAGCCCTATTCAATTCCTCACCTGTAATTGCTACCTTTAAAGACTTATTTTGGCTATCTGTCACGGTTGGGAGGTTCCGCAAGCAGAGTCTCCGCTTGGTCATCATTGTTTAATTCTGACTGAGTGTACAACTTTTTGTAGTATGCATCAAAGCAGCTGCTGATATCATCCAAATCGTATTTTAGTCCTTTGTCCTGGGGATCTCTAATCTTGTATATAGTTCTCTTAGCTTGTTGTTTTTTTAATCTATAGACTAATCATTTGGTTGATTTACCCCCCACTTCGTAATATTTCTGTTTTACAAACATCACATTTTTTATTATGTCTCGTGATAGGATATTGTTTAATTGAGTTTTTAGCTGTTGCATTTCTTTATTAAGATTTGGGTCCAATGTTGCTTTGTGCTCCGTTTGTAGCCTTTTCAATTTTATTTCTAAATTAATTAGTTCCTGTTGTTTTTCCTTCTTTATTGCAGCTGTTTTCGATATTCATTTCCCTCGTAGCACCGCTTTGCATGCATCCCACAGGAATATGCGAGAGACCTCCCCGTTATCGTTATCTTCCAAGCATTTCCTCTTTCATCTCTTGGTTCATCTTCCGTATGGATGAGTTTAATCTCCATGATGTAACTCGCCTTTTAAAATTGTATTCTATTTCCATTTGAACTGGACAGTGATCTGACATGTCCATTACTCCTATACTGCATGATTTAACCACATGCACATCTTTGTAAAACATTAGAAAAGAGTCAATACGAGAGTATGCAGAGTGGGGAGACGAGAAATAGGTAAAACCTTTAACTGAGGGGTGGAACTCTCTCCACACATCTATTATACCTGCATCCTCCATTACACTGTTGATTTGTCTGCGCAGTGAGCCACTTTGGGAACTGGAACCACGGGAAGAGTCCAACCTGGGGTTCAATCTGACATTAAAATCTCCTCCACAGATCATGAGGCCCTGGGCTTTACTTAACATTAGATAACAATGTGCCTAAAGAAGGACCAGCTTGCTCCAGGTGGAGCGTACACATTCAGAAAGGTGACTTCGCTCCCCTCCAATCTTCCCCCCACCATAATGTACCTCCCCTCCTTATCTTTGATTTCAAACTGCACTTCAAAATTAAACTTATCTGCTATCATTACCGACACCCCTCTTCTAGGTCCAGATGTATATAAGGCTGAGAAGACCTGATTAAAACCCCTTCTCTTAAGGTTAGCATGGTCTGGTTCTGACAGGTGTGTTTCTTGAAGAAAAACAACACCCGCATTCTCCCTTTCATTTTACCCAAGATGTTACTCCTTTTGATCGGATTGAGAAGGCCATTAACATTGTATGATACTACTTTAAATCAGACCTGGCATTGTTGCAATACTTCTGACATCTCAAAGGTTACCCTACTCCTATTGCTACACACACACATAACAAATCCCTTAACTGAACACACACTTTGGTACATAGAACACAACATTGAAAACAATAACACAAAGCTGACTCCCTGAACTGGGGTCCTATCTTTGACCCTGTTGGAGCCGTGGTTTAAACTCCCTCTCCCACTAGGGGTAGAGGGCCCTCTGCATGTGGATGTAAGCGGGAATGCATTGCAGTTACAACCCCCAATATTACAAGCTTAACAAAACAACTTAAATGCTACTCTCGAAAACAGAGTATAAGAGAAGAGATAAAGAAAAAAAGATGCTGGCCGATTTGTTCGTATTTAGCAAGTCCGTTATTTTAGGAAATATTGAAAAATGACTAATGTTCAATTAAAGTCTTTCAGATCTCCTAAAAGTCTCCAGCTTCTCCTTGAATCCTGTGTCTCCATCTCTCTCCCCCGGGAAACTGTGCTCCAGCTCAGCCGCTTGATCCTCTCCGCCCACGTCTCCGGGGGCTTGAACACCTTTACCCGCAAACAGTTTGCCGCTATATCCTTGGTTGCCTCCTCCGCCGAGCCGTAGATTCGGGTCCCGTCTTGGAAAAAGACTCTCAGCTTGGCTGGGAATGGGGTCTGAAATCGTATTTTTTCCTCCCGCAGCACCCGTTTTGCCTCCACATATTCTTTGCGTTTTTTTAGCACCTCTGGGGAGTAGTCATGATCCAGGTTAACTTGTCTCTCTTTGTAGACAAAACCCCGTTTCTGCCATGCCGTTTTAATTATCTCCTCCTTGGTTCGGTGGCTCGCAAATTTGACCACTATCGATCTTGGCGGCGCGTCTGTGGGCGGTTTGGTCCCCAAAGCCCGGTGGGCTCTTTCTATCTTCAGGTCCGAGGAGGGCGGAAGCTCCAGATTCTCTTTCAGTAACGTCTCAACAAAGGAAATCACTGAGGGTGAGTTTTCTTCAGCCCCTTCACAGACACCGTGTATCCTAATATTTTCTCTTCTGGATCGGCTCTCCTGGTCCGTTAGCCTGGCTTCCAAGTGTGTCTGTAGCTTCAGCAACTCTGACACCGCGCTCTCCACGCTTTCTAAATCTGTCTTCTGCTTCTGCAATTCTCTCTTCAGATTCATCAATTCTATTGTTTGTCTTATTTATGTCTTCCCTGATGTCCCACAGCCGCTCGCCGTTTTCTTCTCGAAATTCTCGAACAATCACGTCCAGGTTCGCCATGTTTCCTTCCTCACGTTGCCCTTCGGTGTCTCGCTGGCTAGAGCTAGCTCTCTCGCTAGCTCCGCTCTCTTCGGTGAGGGGCTTGTTGTTCACGGCATGCTTACCGGGAACTTTATCGTGGTTTGGTTTCTTCAGCTGGCCTTTAGGCATCTTATGGTCCCCCACTATGATTTGAATAAACTGAAAACACGTAAGAGCCAAGTTACAGGGGCTTTAGATATTAATTGGGGGGGAGCTGTTAAGTTAGTCTGCTACCAGCATGGCCACTCAACCGGAAGCTTCCAGAATGCTCATCTTACAGACCAATTAGCTTAATGGGACGTGATACAAAAATACTCGTCTTTCTGGACGATTGGATAAATATCTCCCTCAATTAATTGTTGATGATCAACAAGGTTTTGTGCAAAAACGACAGGGATTTCACAACATCAGAAGAGTTTTAAATATACTACATATACTACGCCAGCTCCGGTAACAACCCCTTTCTTGTGTGTCAGCTAAGAGTTGCACTGTCTCTCGGTCGGTGGGTATTTAAACACCAAAAAAGGCAGGAGCAAGCTGACACCGGCATTCCCAAAGTACCTGCCATCCTGTCCAACCTTCTCGAAGTAAAATCAGCGCTTGAAGCCTTTAATTGCACAATATATTCCCGTGAACAAACTCGATTTCCTCTACCTGCAATGTAAACAAATGTTTCTACTTCCTCGTTCAACCACGTTGTGCCGCTGACGTCACACTCCCGAGGATTCTGGGAATTGGAGTCCCAGATCCAGCCACGAGTTCTAGCTTCCTGCCCCCTGCAGCAGCAGTTCCTTAGGAATCGCATCTTGGCAGGTATATATAATACTATTCTGCATAAGCAATGTTTTATTATGGAAATATTTGGCCTGCAGTAAGTCATATTTGAGGCAATTATACAGAAGTTGTATGTGTATAAGTATGTATACTAGGCCTACTATAAATCAATGAAATTAAAAACGGAAATAAATTAATAATTTCCATCACGTGAATATGAAGGGAAGCTCGATACATTGTTAACCATCATTTTAGACTTCAATCTCCGACAGTGTATTTTCTGTGAATAGGCCTACCATGAATCATTCTCTGCCAAGCGGCCGTGTACATTTAATCCCGAGTTTTTCCTCACAGGAATTAAGCTCTACCTGCAATATTCTGCCCCTCGCTGGGTGTGCCTCAGGAGGCTTCATGCTGCAAATTGTTTCCAAGCTCTTTCTAATCACAGATGTTCGTCAAATGACCTCATCACAGGCTTAAAGCAAGGTTTCTTAGCAGGTTATGCTGGCTCCCAGGGACCCATGTCTGTTGAAACCTGCACTCAAGACTGAAGTTTGCACTGAAGGAGCCAGGAGTATTACACGTGCTGCTATTTAAACGTTTAAAAACACGACAGGCCCCTAGCCTAGTGCTAGGAGGAATTATTCTAGCAACGTTTCTTTATTGAGCCGTTAGTTCCTCACGATTATTCTGTTAAGAGTATTATTAACTACTAAAGATTGTTCCCGTTTCTTTGCTCTGTAGATGACATGGCAGGGAAAGCAGACATCCCATATGCCTTCTGTGGCATATATATTTTAAGGTTTTACAATCAAATGTGCATTTGGTTGCCATAGTAGCCCACGTTTCTTTGACACCTCATCAGAAGCATTATGCTGGATTCTCTGCAACACCTGTAAGCACCCCTTTTAACCATTTCCTAGTTGTTAACTTTCCCAGATAAAACTTTTCAACAGCTAGGCCTACCTCTTTCAGAACTGGAAGCCCTTCCACACGTCTAGAATTATCGGTATCATGCTCGATAGTGTGCCGATGCAAGCTTCACTGCCACGAGACAAGCTGTCCCGCATCAGAACAGCCATACTTACAATTCATGTTATTTATTTAGCGCCTTTCCAAATGTTCAAAGTAGGGATGCACGATATTGGTTTTTTGAAACCGATACCGATACCGATAACTTCCTGCTTCTCAAGACCGATACCGGAAAAAAAAAAAAATGAGTTGCACATAGCTCCAACGCGCGCGCACACACACACACTTTGTATTGTATTATTGTCTTCGTACGCTTTTAACACACCATCGTAGCGATGGCGATGTTTCAGGTGACTGATCAGGTGCGAAGTATTAGGGAGCGCTGGATTTGTGAAGAACTCCCCTCTTCCTAAACTACTAATACCACAGTACTGGCAAAACGGGAAAAACAAGCGCCCCTCATCCCAATCCACCCACACCGCAGTATTTTTTCTTTTTTTTACCCAAAAAATATATTTTATATTATCGGGGCTATTAATACTGGTATCGGGTTTATCGGGATGACGTCATAATTCCTAATATCGGACCGATAATTATCGGGCCGATAATTATCGTGCATCCCTAGTTCAAAGTGCTCTACGTCATACTACATATTAGACTTGTAATACATTCAATACTGATTACTGCCTTCAATCATGGTCTCCCACTGGTAGTCTCTCTAAAAGAGATGTTTTATATTTATAAGGAACAAGCGCTAGACTTTCTGTTCAAACCTTAGGTCACGTTCACACCTGCTTGGTTAGAACTATTGAATCGGTCCCTGTAGCGTTAACCCCTTGATGCGGTTCGTTGGATTGGTGTGGAAGCAGTCCGATACCTCTGCTCCGCCTAAAAGAGGTGGTCTCGGGTCGCTCGCTAGTAAACTCTGGAGAGGTTCATTGCTGGTGTGACGTAGTCCGCATCAAAACATGGGAACAACTATTTGCGCGTCATCACTTGTTTTGCTATCTATGCTGTGTGCAACATCCAGTAACCTTTAGGGTCATGCATTCATTCTGGTGACTGCTTACCTCACTGGTCCCCTGTGTACAGAGAAAAGGCAGTGGTACAATCTCATCAGAGCCACCCGTCATCGGTGAAACCTCCTCACTGCATAACGTCTCATTATGTGTTATAATGTTTTTAATGCATGTTGTCTGATCTATAATCCTATGCACCGGCCGCAGAGTCTGTTGATGCACTCTCCAGATTAACAGCAGTATGAAAATAACCTGCAATGCTCCATGATGCAGGCTACTGTAGGAATTGCTGGGATCTGCATTTTATCCGCTTAATGTCCCGCCAATTGTTGAAAAAGCATCTCCGTACAATGACTTTAGTTTACAGTTCATGGTCTGTTTGAGGTTGCCTGGGTGAACGCAAACCCAACCTTCTGCAAATGAAACAATGTAATACACTTGCGTTTGGTGTAAAGACGCGGACTATTCGGCATGAATGCAATCTTAGAGATGGCTATTGCTCAGATCTTTGGTCCTTAGCCCCTCTGCGACGAGTGGAAGGTTATGTTCATTCTTTTATAATGACCTTGCGGTGTCCTCAGATCCTCTCTAGTTACTTACAGATGCTGCGCCTTCTGCTGGTTTGGGGGATTTCACAATGAGTGGTTTACCCCACCAGCTTGCCATGCCCTTCGTTCAACCAAATGACTCTGGATCTACACGTCAAGCCCTCAAGGATTTCCCATATTCTGCCTCCAACCAAGAGCATGATTCAAAGCCTACAATTCAGCTTGCTACTTTATCTTCTTCTGTCCCAACCTCCTCTGTGTACTTATACAATAGATATAATAGTTGTTCATGCATTAATTGTATTTTCATTCGAATCCTGCAATCTTCAAGTGCTAAGTATTAAGCCACGCCAGAGTTCATTAATTTGCTCCTCAAGGGCCTTAAGAAGGCACGCCCTCCACGCAATGATAAAGACTGCCTCTTAACTTTGCACCCGTGTAAAGGTTAATGTATAGGTTCAGGCAAAGGGGTTTCACTATACATTGATAAACGTCAGATGCAGTTGTTACAGCTTTCTATTGGTTTCTCAGGTGGTGAATATACACAGACCTCTCACCTTTTAATCCTCCAGCATAATCTCTCCCTCACTGAATTAACTTTGGAGATCAAATATACACACTTTTTTGAAACATTCAATGTCTGACAGTTCTGTTTTGGGAGTCAAGGAACCCCGAATAATCATTGCTAAAACTAACACTGTTTTCTTTGTCCTTTATCTTCCATGCTGAACTTCTCGCATCATTGCCCTCTGACACATGGGTCGGCACTAGGGATCGACCGATATGGCTTTTTCAAGGCCGATACCGATACCGATTATTAGTAATCAAGGAGACCGATAACCGATATTTGGAACCGATATACATTTGCAGTAAAATCAGAAAATCTTGGTGTCAAAATGTAGAATAACACAAACTCCAACACAACTCAACACAACTTCTTTGAAATGCATTTAAGCATAGCCTATATTATGCTTAATGAACTTTTAAACATCTTACAACTGGTTTCCTCTCTGAGCCCTTTTCTTTAGTGCAGTCATCTGCAATGAGTTAGAGAGAGAGACAAGAAGTGGGGCTGCAGGCTGACATGCTTAACTAACAATAATGCTTAATTTATTATATCAAAACAATGCCTGTATGTCTAGCATAACATCCCAATAAGCTGCTAGCAACTGCAAAACACTAGTGCTAGCTAATGTTTTGCAAACTATTAAAAGTGAGGCTATTACAGTAGACCTAACGTTAGACTAGTAGCCTCACTTCTAATATTTTGCTAAACATTTGCTAAATACATGTTGCTTAGCTAATGAGCTTCACATATCAACCTGAAAAACTGCGAGGCTTCACTCGCAGCCGCCCCTCCGCAGTCCGCACCACAGTTCCGCTGTGAGACGCTGCACGCTGACTGACTTCCCGCATCCCTGTGTAACTGGGAAGCTGATAGAATTGGATCAATAGATCGTGCTGTTTTTGCAACTTCAGCATAGGGGATAGGGATGTTTATTGAACTTCGGCTTTCAACTGATTTACCTTGGAAACACATGTATGGCTCTGCCGCTCAGCGCTGCTGCTTGCCTCTGTCTGTGTCTGCGTTCTTCGCACCTGCCTGTAATTTGAGAAGGTCCCGCCTCTATGGCTGGCTCCCGCCCGGAAAATCTTCAGTGTTGATTGACACTTCAGTAATAGCCTATCAGATAGCGCTGTGGGCGGGACATTGCTCGTGTACAGAGAGTGGTGACTGCAGACAGAGAAACGGCCGCATCAGAGCCAAAGTGTTATCGGCAATTTTATAAAAAAAAGGCCGATACCGATAATCGGTCAAATGATGAATATCGGCCCCGATAATCGGCCTGGCCGATAATCGGTCGACCCCTAGTCGGCACCCTTGTTTATTCGATGGCTGCAAACCCAACGACAAGGGTTCTCCTCCAAGCTGCGTGATCTCTGCCTAAACTGCGATCTGCCCCCAGATCGCTATTCCCACTGTTTAAGAATCTGCACAGCCACAACCGCAGCTCTATATCCGCCTACCTCAACCCTGAGTATCCTGGGCCGTTGGTCATCTTCTGCCCACCAGCGCTATATCATGCCTCACATGAATGAGATCCTTTCAGCACAAACAACCATGAGCTCTTGCACTACTCGATGATGAGTAACGTTCAACGATGTATATCTGTAGAATTCTGTTATTGCATACCAGGTGGTTGCTGGGTTAGATTATATTTTTATTTCATTATAGTATATTCCCCTCATACACTGAACAAAAATATAAACGCAACACTTTTGCTCCCATTTTTCGTGAGATGAACTCAAAGATCTAAAACATTTTCTATAAACACAAAATAACCATTTCCCTCAAATATTGTTCACAAATCTGAAAAAATCTGTGATGTGAGCACTTCTCCTTTGCCGAGATAATCCATCCCACCTCACAGGTGTGGCATATCAAGATGCTGATTAGACAGCATGATTATTGCACAGGTGTGCCTTAGGCTGGCCACAATAAAAGGCCACTCTGAAACGTGCAGTTTTGCTTTATTGGGGGGGTCTGGGGGGGGGGTCCGAAAACCAGGCAGTATCTGGTGTGAGGGGTAGGATTAGGGTTAGGGGTAGGGTTAGGGTAATGTTGTGAATTGAGTGGCCCATGGTGGTGGTGGGGTTATGGTATGGGCAGGCGTATGTTATGGACGACGAACACAGGCCACTCAATTCACAACATTACCCTAACCCTACCCCTAACCCTAATCCTACCCCTCACACCAGATACTGCCTGGTTTTCGGACCCCCCCCCCAGACCCCCCCAATAAAGCAAAACTGCACGTTTCAGAGTGGCCTTTTATTGTGGCCAGCCTAAGGCACACCTGTGCAATAATCATGCTGTCTAATCAGCATCTTGATATGCCACACCTGTGAGGTGGGATGGATTATCTCGGCAAAGGAGAAGTGCTCACTATCAGAGTTTTTCAGATTTGTGAACAATATTTGAGAGAAATGGTTATTTTGTGTATATAGAAAATGTTTTAGATCTTTGAGTTCATCTCATGAAAAATGGGAGCAAAAACAAAAGTGTTGTGTTTATATTTTTGTTCAGTGTAGCTGCATGCTAGCAGCACCTTACCGTGGTAGAGAGGTTTGTGTGCCCTGATGAACCTGGGGGCTGTGTTGTCTGGAACCTTGTGTTCCTGGTAGGGTCTCCCATGGCAAATTGGTCTCAGGCAAGGGGCCAGACTAAGATTGGTTCAAAAGACCTCATGAAAGGAAAAACAAGAAGTGAGGATACCCGGCCCGGAGGAAGCCCGGGGTCCCCTTCTGGAGCCAGGCCCAGAAGGAGGACTCGTCGGCGAGCGTCTGGTGGCCGGGCTTGCCACGGAGCCCGGCCGGGCCCAGCCCGAAAAGGCAACGTGGGCAACACCTCCGCTTCTCTGTCCCGCGGGCCCACCACCTACGGGAAACATCGATGGGGTCGGGTGCGCTGCCAGACGGGTGGCAGTGAAAGCGGAGGGTCTCGACGGACCAGACCCGGGCGGCAGAAGCTGGCTTTGGGGACGTGGAACGTCACCTCTCTGGGGGGGAAGGAGCCGGAGCTTGTGCGGGAGGTGGAGCGGTACCAGTTGGATCTGGTTGGGCTCACCTCGACTCTATTCTTCTCCGGAGTTGCTCAAGGTGTGAGGCGCCGGGCGGGTGTGGGGATACTCACAAGTCCCCGGTTAGGTGCTTCGTTGTTGGAGTTTACCCCAGTGGACGAGAGGGTCTCCTCCCTACGCCTGCGGGTTATGGGGGGGAAAACTCTGACTGTTGTGTGTGCTTATGCACCCAACAGCAGTTCAGAGTATTCGGCCTTCTTGGAGACCCTGGAAAGAGTCCTGTATGGGGCTCCTGAAGGGGACTCCTTAGTCTTGCTGGGAGACTTCAACGCACATGTGGGCAATGATGGAGACACTTGGAGGGGCGTGATTGGGAGGAACGGCCCCCCTGATCTGAACCGGAGTAGTGGTTTGTTACTGGACTTCTGTGCTAGTCATGGATTGGCCATAACAAACACCATGTTCGAACATAAGGATGCTCATAAGTGTACGTGGTACCAGAGCACCCTAGGCAGAAGGTCCATGATCGATTTCGTTATCGTATCATCGGACCTGAGGCCGTATGTTTTGGACACTCGGGTAAAGAGAGGGGCGGAGTTGTCAACTGATCACCATCTGGTGGTGAGTTGGGTCGAGTGGCGGGGGAAGCCTCTGGATAGACCTGGTAAGCCCAAACGTGTAGTTCGGGTGAACTGGGAACGTCTGGAGGAGGCCCAAGTTCAGGAGGCCTTCAACTCACACCTCCGGCGGAGCTTTTCGGGCATTCCTGTGGAGGTTGGGGACATTGAACCAGAGTGGTCGGTGTTCAAAGCCTCTATTGCCGAAGCCGCGGTGGGGAGCTGTGGTCTCAAGGTCTAAGGTGCCTCAAGGGGCGGTAACCCTCGAACCTCCTGGTGGACACCGGTGGTCAGGGAAGCCGTCCGACTGAAGAAGGAGGCCTTCAGGGATGTGTTATCCCGGGGGACTCCCGAAGCAGTTGCAAGGTACCGACAGGCCCGAAGGGCAGCAGCCTCATCCGTGGCCGAGGCAAAGCAGCGGGTGTGGGAGAAGTTCGGAGAAGACATGGAGAAGGACTTTCGGGCGGCACCAAAGTTGTTCTGGAAAACTGTCCGACACCTCAGGAGGGGGAAGCAGGGAACCATAGAAGCTGTGTACAGTAAGGATGGGACGTTGTTGACCTCAACTGATGGAGTGTTGGGACGTTGGAAGGAACACTTTGAGGAACTCCTGAACCCGACAACTCCGCCCTCTATGTTAGAGGCAGAGCTGGAGTATGACGGGGGATCAACGCCAATCTCCCGGGGGGAGGTCACTGAGGTCGTCAAACAACTCCACAGTGGCAAAGCCCCGGGGGTGGATGAGATCCGCCCGGAAATGCTGAAGGCTCTGGGTGTTGAGGGACTGTCATGGTTGACACGTCTCATCAACATTGCGTGGAAGTCGGAAACGGTACCGAAGGAGTGGCAGACCGGGGTGGTGGTCCCCCTTTTCAAAAAGGGGGATCAGAGGGTGTGTGCCAATTACAGAGGCATCACACTACTCAGCCTCCCCGGGAAAGTTTACTCCAAGGTACTCGAAAGGAGGGTCAGGCCGATTGTCGAACCTCAGATTGAGGAGGAACAATGCGGATTCCGTCCTGGTCGTGGAACGACGGATCAGCTTTTTACTCTCGCAAGGATCCTGGAGGGGGCCTGGGAGTACGCTTATCCGGTCTACATGTGTTTTGTAGACTTGGAGAAGGCGTATGACCGGGTTCCCAGGGAGTTACTGTGGGAGGTGCTGCGGGAGTATGGGGTGAGGGGGTCTCTACTCAGGGCCATCCAATCTCTGTACTCCCAAAGCGAGAGCTGTGTCCGGGTCCTCGGCAGTAAGTCGGACCCATTTCCGGTGAGGGTTGGCCTCCGCCAGGGCTGCGCTTTGTCACCAATCCTGTTTGTAATATACATGGATCGGATTTTGAGGCGTAGTCGTGGGGGGGGGGGTCTGCAGTTCGGTGGACTAAGGATTGCACCACTGCTTTTTGCAGATGATGTGGTTCTGATGGCTTCATCGGTCTGCGACCTTCAGCACTCACTGGATCGGTTCGCAACCGAGTGTGAAGCGGCTGGGATGAGGATCAGCACCTCCAAATCTGAGGCCATGGTTCTCAGCAGGAAACCGATGGACTGTCCACTCCAAGTAGGGAATGAGTCCTTACCCCAAGTGAAGGAGTTCAAGTATCTCGGGGTCTTGTTCTCGAGTGAGGGATCAATGGAGCGTGAGATGGGCCGGAGAATCGGAGCAGCGGGAACGGTATTGCAGTCGCTTTACCGCACCGTTGTGACGAAAAGGGAGCTGAGCCGGAATGCAAAGCTCTCTGTCTACCGGGCCATTTTCGTTCCTACCCTCACCTATGGTCATGAAGGATGGGTCATGACCGAAAGAACGAGATCGCGGATACAAGCGGCCGAGATGGGTTTCCTCCGCCGGGTGGCTGGTGTCTCCCTTAGAGATAAGGTGAGAAGTTCGGTCATCAGGGAGGGACTCGGAGTTGAGCCGCTCCTTCGCGTCGAAAGAAGCCAGTTGAGGTGGTTCGGGCACCTAGTTAGGATGCCACCTGGGCGCCTCCCTAGGGAGGTGTTCCAGGCACGTCCAGCTGGGAAGAGACCAAGGGGTAGACCTAGGACCAGGTGGAGGGATTATATCTCTTCGCTGGCCTGGGAGCGCCTTGGGACCCCCCAGTCAGAGCTGGTTGATGTGGCCAGGGAAAAGAAAGTTTGGGGCTCTCTGCTGGAACTGCTACCCCCGCGACCCGACCACGGATAAGCGGGAGAAGATGGATGGATGGATGGAATGGGGACAACAGAGAAACAAATATTTTTCATGACCAATGTTGGAATTTAAAAGTAAAGTGAAACGTATGCTTGTCACCCTCCGGTCCACACGTATTAATCCACATGAATCCCAATACGTATGATTGTATGAAAATATCTTAAAATAAATACAAATGTATTTATTATAAACGTTAGTCCTTAACCTACCACTGTGTATATCACCATTAAAACATCTTTTAAACGTTTAAGAAACCCCACACAGCTGAGCCCCGCGACCCGACCACGGATAAGCGGGAGAAGATGGAAGATGGATGGATGGATGGTAGCTGCATGCTTGGGGGGGAAAGCTCATTGTCGCTGCCTCAAAGACCTAGACACAGCAGTCTCTCTAGGTAGTATATTCCCCTCAAAGCCGAGGTGCTTAAGGGGGATGGCTTTTCGGGCTGTTCCCAGGCCTTCACATAGCAGTCACTAGGTAGTATATTCCCCTCAAAGCCGTGGTGCTTAAGGGGGATGGCTTTTCAGGCTGTTCCCAGGCCTTCACATAGCAGTCACTAGGTAGTATATTCCCCTCAAAGCCGTGGTGCTTAAGGGGGATGGCTTTTCGGACTGTTCCCGGGCCCTCACATAGCAGTCACTAGGTAGTATATTCCCCTCAAAGCCGTGGTGCTTAAGGGGGATGGCTTTTCGGGCTGTTCCCGGGCCTTCACATAGCAGTCACTAGGTAGTATATTCCCCTCAAAGCCGTGGTGCTTAAGGGGGATGGCTTTTCGGGCTGTACCCGGGCCTTCACATAGCAGTCACTAGGTAGTATATTCCCCTCAAAGCCGTGGTGCTTAAGGGGGATGGCTTTTCGGGCTGTTTCCGGGCCTTCACATAGCAGTCACTAGGTAGTATATTCCCCTCAAAGCCGTGGTGCTTAAGGGGGATGGCTGTTCCATGGCCTTCACATAGCAGTTTCACTAGGTAGCATATATAGGTAGTATATTCCTCTCAAAGCCGCTGTGCTTGGGGAAGAATCGGCTCTGGGCTATTCCTCAGGCCTACACATAGCAGTCTCACCTAGTAGTATATTCCCCTTAAAGCTGCTGTGCTTAAGGGGAATGGCCACATGGCAGCTCGCCAGGCCCTCTACTTATCAGTCTTACATCACCAGTGTCAGGCTCGGGCTACGCAGTTTTGGGGGATAGTATCTAATCTCCACGCAGGTTTGGGGGTTAGTTATTTAATCATCACTCATCGTGCTATGTATATCTATGGAGTGATGATGCCCGAGCCTAGTCGCCAAACTCAACTATATGCTGCTCTAATAAACATGTTAAAGGAACACGTGAGTTGTCTGACTGAAATGAGGCGAAGCCTGCGAGCTAGTTCAGGCAGTCAACTCGAACACTTATGCTGCAGTCATACATAACGCCCCTTGCCACTCTCCAACCAACCAAACAGAGTCTGCTTAATATGCCGCTCTATTTAACCTGCCAGATCTCTCTCCATGCATTGCTCGCTGCTGCTATTGCCGCAGCTCTACGAAGCTGCTGCTTGCTGCCCCACCACCACCCCAGCTTCCACCTGTAGGCTCGGGGGGTTAGTTATTTAATCATCACTCATCGTGCTATGTATATCTATGGAGTGATGATGCCCGAGCCTAGTCGCCAAACTTAACTATATGCTGCTCTAATAAACATGTTAAAGGAACACGTGAGTTGTCTGACTGAAATATAAATAAACTTGCCTTGCCTTGCCTAATGTGAACGAGCCTTTTGGGGGGACTGGTTAAAGTTGCGCATGTTCTATGAGCGCACATACGGGTACTTTTTAGGCATGACGGGTAATCTGTGACGTTTTGCTCTCTCAAAAGTTGGCCCATTTTATCTTCATGCGCCTATGAGCAGCTCTCATTAGAATGAATTATATATGAATGCTGTATCCAGTTCTTATTATACATCCATGATATCCACGCCATCATAGCGCAGCTTCCTGAATGCCAGCTTCATAACAAAGCACGGAGACGAGCTGCGGCTCGCCTCAAAAGTAGACGAGAATAGCCTTCTGGTTCGGAACCGGTCTTTCTTTTCAGCCCCCGTTTTGTTCACACCTCCCAGAGCCTGACTGGTGCTGCCGCTGCTAATCCAGAGTTCCGTGGTTCATTGTTTATTAATGTGTTTCAGCGGCATTTACCGACCGCTGCAGTGCTGCTCGTCCACCGGAGTTTACTCACGACAGCGGCCGCTGTAAAGTATTCACTGTCTGACTGTCACACAAGCAGCTGATAAATATCCACAAGTGAATTTGTTTCAATATGAATTGACGCTGTTTGGCATCACAACGCTGTTATGAAAGTTTCTCTGGTATAAAATGGGTGATGTTAGCATAGCAACCGAAGCTAAACAGACTATCTTGACTACTTGTTGCTATCCTATTGTGGCATAAGCCGTTTTCTACAGGCACATTTTACCGGCGTATGTTTCCTTATGATTCTACTTGTGATAGTCGTACATGAGAACCTGTGCAGCTCATGCATTCCGGATTCCATCCGATAGCTGCTATAATACAAAACAACACGTCTGCCTCTCTCCACAATGATCAATAACAGCGAACGGATGGTCAAAGTAAGGTACAGATAAACAGAATCACACGAAGCCTGGTTAGTGTTGCCTGACTTTAGAAAGTCTGTTTTTTTTTACAAGTGTGTGGTTGCGTTCTTGTCACTTTGCTCAGCACTACTGCTTGATACAACTTGTATTTGCCGTACTCGCCTTTAACTGTCAGGTTAATCTCGCTCCCCTCCGACTTAGGTGGTTCTTGTTTCTAGACCGACAATTTTTTTAGAACTTGGTAAGAACCGCTTTTCGGGGAAAAGAGGCGGCTCCGCTGCGGTGTGAACAGGAAAAACTGGTGCTTACCAGGCTTAAGCTCTGAACCGGCCCTGGAACCGCGTTGGTGTGAAAGGGGCAAAAGAGAGAAAAGCTGCTGGCCCTGACAATGTCTCCCTCTTCATCTTGAAGTACTGTGCTGATCAGCTTTCTCCGGTGTTTACTGACATCTTTAAAACCTCACTGGAGACATGCCACCTTCCGGCATGCTTCAAAACCTCCATCATCCCGGTTCCCAAGAAAACAAGGATCACAGGATTAAATGACTACAGACCCGTCGCCCTGACCTCTGTGGTTATGAAGTCCTTTGAGCGCCTTGTCCTGTCCCACATAAAATCCATCACAGACTGGACCCCTGCAGTTCGCCTACAGAGCTGACAGGTCTGTAGATGATGCTGTCAACATGGCCCTTCACTTCCTCCTTCAGCACCTGGACACAGTGAACCTACACCTTGATCCTGTTTGTGGACTTCAGCTCTGCCTTCAACACCATCATCCCGGCTCTGCTGCAGGACAAGTTCTCCCAGCTGCACGGGCCCGACTCCATCTGCAGATGGATGACAGACTTCCTGTCTGACAGGAAGCAGCACGTGAGGCTGGGGAAACACGTCTCTGGTAGGGTTGCCAGAAAATGACCATGATCAAAATCGATTATTCGGCAGCCCTGGCGAATAATAATCGATTATTCGACCGACCCCTCCCCTCCCCCCCCCCCCGCGGGAGAAAAAAAAAAAAAAAAAAAAGGAATTCCGTTTTTTTTTCTTTACTGGAACATGTTTAACAGTACAAACAACAAACAAGCATGTCATCACAACGACGTGGCCTTGAAGTGAAGTTGGTAATGGCCGGCTGTGCTGCGTCTTTCTCTGTAACCTCTTTGGCGTGCTTCGCACTCAAATGCCAACGCATTGTTGAGGTTGAGCTGTGATAGACCAACGTCTTTTCGCAGAGCTTGCATTTAACTTCCTTTGGACTTGTAAGTTCGAAGTAGTTCCACGAGGAGGAACTCTTTTTACCTGCCGCTTTGTTCATCTTTAGTCGCACGTGAGAGGGGGGGCGGGGTCGGTGTGTAGCGTGCTGCAGCAGCAGTCTGCTCTGCACGCAGGCTTCCTCCAAGTTTACAGTAAAACAAACTGGTGGTGTGACCAATGACAATTATTAATACTATTACTATTATTAGCATATATATATATTTATATATATTTTGGTTGAAACTAAGCCAGAAAAAAATAAAAATACATAAATAATAAGAAAATAAAAAAATAAATAAAATCGATTTTTAAAAATAATATTCGATTATGGAGACTGTAGCGAATATTCGAATAATCGAATAATCGCTGGCATCCCTAGTCTCTGGTGGTTGTGCCTGAAATTATTGTGCGTGAAAAGTCCAGTGGACTCCCCTGGAGTCCTTCCTTATTAGTCTGTTCAGTGTCTTCCTGTCAGCAGCCCAGACGCTCTACCCCAGCAGACCACACCATAAAAGAAGGTGGTTCCTCTGGCACCAGAGGGTGAAGTCCTGCGTCAGCCCCCTGTACTTCCTGTCGTCCTCGTTGGAGATGAGGCAGAGTCGTCAGAGAACTTCTGCAGGTGACAGGTAGCAGTGAAGAGGGTGAAGTCTGCAGTGTAGAGGGTGAAGAGAAACGGTGCCAGCACCATCCCCTGGGGGGGCCTCGTACTGCTGATGATAGTGTCTGATTGACGCTCCCGGGTCCTAATGTACGGTGGACGGTTGGTGAGGTAGTCCAGGATCCAGGAGGTGAGGTGGGGATCCACCCCCAAGAGCTGCAGCTTGTCTCCCAGGAGCGGGGGCTGGATGGTTTTGAAGGCACTGGATAAATCAAACCATTGCCAAGCCAGATCATCCATTATTTTAGTTCCACTTTACGACAGAGCTGTTATTAAAGAAATCTTTTAACAACGTGTTTTCATTTTAAATTTGCCTCAGTCTGACCTCATTAATACCTCCACTAGATGTATTCAATATGAACTCTTGAGTGACTTTCTCCACATAAACAGATCAAAACATCCCCCTCAACTCTATCATTCATCTGTGAACGTAAACCTGCAGCTCAGATCGAAAAAAAGTATTTCAGCAGTTGTCAAAGCTTGTTACCGTGACACTTCACAGCCCCTTTACCATGAAGAGATAAGATAAGACCAGATAAGCTGACATCAGCGCTATGTGCTGTCTGACACAAGGCAGGAAAACAAACGCAAATGATTTTAAATGTACTCTCATCCTCATGCTTCAGGAATGTCCTCGGCAGCCATGTGATCTGCTGCCCTGCACAGCCATGAAGGAGGTATTGTTCTCAGGAAGAAATTGGAAGCAATAAGAATGATAAGGATAATAGGAGGGTCACACAGATATCAGTAACATTTGGTTAACTGCTGAATGATGAGCACCAATATTTCGGCTTTGAGTCAGCTATAAATGAAAAGCTTTAACTGCAAAACGTGTCTGCTACACAAGTCACTTGTAAACGTATGTCTCCAAGTCATCTGGTGAGTCCAGCAGTGTGTGCAGGATAGTCAATCGACACAAAACTGTAACTGGATAAACCTGGGCATGGTTTTTCAGTGGCCAAAACATATGCTTCAACACACAGAAGAGGTTTAAAAGCAACTAGTGAAAAAGGTTTTAAAAAGTATAAGGAAGAGAAGAAAAATGTGTGATGAAGTACTTTCCATTCTGGAACAAGGACACATCATGAAACAAACAAAGCCATTGTTAACTGGAGTTTGGCCTGTAGAGAAGCTCCAGCAGCTGGATTCAATTAGGGGCTTTTTTAAAAGGGGGTAGGTCCCATCCACACTACATGTTTCACTTCAAATACACACAAGGTAGATCAGGGATTAAAGAGGACACATTATGCTAATTTTAAGGTCCATATTTGTATTTCTACTGAGACATGTTGATACTGTAAGCTAATGTTGAAAAAGCTCTTATTGTTCTCATACTGCCTGTGCTGCAGCACCTATCTTCACCCTCTGTCTGAAACCAGAGCCCAGTCTGCTCTGATTGCTTAGCTGGCCGGCTCTGTTGTGATTGGTCAACCACAGAGATGTGTTTTAAATGTCCAATCAAAGTTTGATAATAATTAAAAAAATATATATATATATATTTTATGTTTTGTGATAATTTTTTCTGCTGTACCGAAAACGTACCGAACCGTGACCTAAAAACCGAGGTACGTACCCCTACTGCTTACAGGCAGAAACTTAAAGACAGACAGATAAGATGGACTTTTATTAATCCCTCGTGGGGAAATGGTTTCTCTGCATTTGACCCGTCCTAGTGTTAGGAGCAGTGTGCTGCCATTTTGAACGGCGCCCGGGGAGCAGTGTGGGGAACGGTGCCTTGCTCAGGGACACCTCGGTAGCACTTGGTCTTGCCGGGACTTGAACTGGTGACCTTCCAGTTGCCAAGTCCCTATCGACTTCGCCACCACCGCCCCCAGACCGGTAACAAGGACAGTACAGCGATGGAGTGAGGAGTCAGATTCAGCTCTGTAGGGTTGCTTTGCATCTACGGAGTGGAGTGTGTTTGAGGACAACAACATCAACACACACACGGATACGGTCATCTGCTACATTGGGAAATGCATCGATGACGTGGTACCGAAGATTTCCATACGAACATTCCCAAATCAAAAGCCCTGGATAAACGGCAAGGTGTGTGGCAAACTGAAAGCGAGCACTATCGTGCACAGAGGTGGAGATTTAGAGGAGTACAGGAAATCTAGGTATGAACTCCGGAGAGCTATCTGCAAAGAGACAAAACCCCCAACCTGACAGTCACCATTGATGGCACCCCGGTTTCCCCCTCCACCCAGGCACGCAACCTGGCGTTATATTTGACCCACCCTCTCCCTCGAGCCCCACATCCGCCAAGTTGTAAAAACCTCATTTTTCCACTTCCGCAATATTGCCAAACTCCGTCCCTCTCTCACCCGCCCTGCAGCTGAGCGACTCATTCACACCTTCATCTCCTCCCGCCTTGACTATTGCAACGCACTCCTCTACGGCATCAGCACTACATCCCTCAGTAAACTCCAGCGTGTCCAGAACGCAGCCGCCAGACTCCTCACCCACACCAAGTCATGGCATCACATCACCCCGGTCCTCAAAGAACTCCACTGTCTCCCTGTTTCACACCGCATCCATTACAAACTCCTGGTCCTCACTTACAAAGCCCTCCACCATCTGGCCCCCCCCTACCTCACTGACCTCCTCATCCTCTACCAACCACCCCGGTCCCTCAGATCCACCCCGGTCCCTCAGATCCACCCCGGTCCCTCAGATCCACCTCAGCCGGTTTTCTTTCCATCCCCAAGGCCAAACTCCGGAGCTTCGGGGATAGAGCTTTCTCTGTGGCAGCCCCGAAGCTCTGGAACTCCCTCCCCCAAAACCTCCGCGAGTCTGAGTCCCTCACCCTGTTCCAGTCCTGCCTCAAAACCCACCTCTTCAACTCTGTATATCCATAAGCCCCCCCCCCCCCCCCCTCTCAACCAACTTCCTCCTGACTGCTTTTTCTGTTTGTTTTTTGTTTGTTTGTTTTTGCCTGTCCTTGTTTGTCTACCCTCCCTCATAATGTAAAGCGTCTTTGGGTTCAAGAAAAGCGCTATAGAAATATAATTTATTATTATTATTATTATTCCTCCGCAGGCTGAGGAGGTTCAACCTGGACTCCAGGATACTTTGCAACTTCTACAGGTGCACCATAGATAGTATCCTGACTGGCTGCATCACGGCCTGGTACGGCAGCTGCACCGCCCTCAACCGTAAGGCTTTACAGAAGGTGGTGAAAACTGCAGAGAACATCACCAGGACGGAGCTGCCCTCCATGGAGGACCTTTACTCCCAGCGGCTCAGGAAGAAATCCCTTTTTTTTATCCATGTATTTTTCCTTAATGTTTATTTTATTAGCTTTTCTTTTTTAATGCTTAATGTCTTTCATTTTTTTTTTGTAAAGCACTTTGAATTGCCTTGCGTTGAAAAGTGCTATATAAATAAACTTGACTTGCCTTGCCTCAAGATTATAAAAGATCCCCATCACCCCAGCCACAAACTGTTCAGTCTGCTGCCGTCTGGCAGGCGCTACCGCAGCATTCGGACTAAAACCACCAGACTCAGGGACAGTTTCATCCCACAGGCAATAAGACTGTTAAACACCTGAACTGTTGAAACAACATCCACAATATTCATCTGGCTGCTACTTAAAAAGTATTTATCTATTACCTAATATATCATATTTCAATGACTTGCATATAGACTCTTATTGCACTATTTCAAACTATTTTTCTTCTTGTATTTACTATTTACTATTTACTTGCACTATATTTTTCTGTTTATCTGTGTTTTGTGTTGCACTGTTGGAGAAGTCGGTGACACAAGATTTTCATCGATATAACTACACTGTAGCTATGTTTGTATGACAAATAAAGAACCTTGAACCTTGAAACACACCCGCGAAAAACATAACCCTCTCGTCTCGTCAGCTGCGGTCCTCCGACACCGGGCTGCTCTCCATCCAGCGCTCCAAAACTGAAATCCTTTGGTGACAGAGCCTTCAGTGCCGCAGCCCCAACCCTCTGGAATTCTCTCCCCTCTGCTATCAGGAATGCCGACTCTCTGGACACTTTCAAGGAAAAACTCAAACACCATCTGTTCACTCAGGCCTTCGGCCCCAGCTAAAATGCAGTACCCATCTGTTTTTCAGTCTGTGCGTCTGTGTGATTATTATTACTTATGTATTCTATGTCCCATTGTAAAGCGTCCTTGGGTTTCTTGAAAGGCGCTATAAAAACAAAATTATTATCATCATCACCATATTTCTAAACAATTGTAGGTAAAGTTAGCATACAAACTTTATGCACAACTGTTAACTGTATAACATTAGCTAGCAACTTATCCGAGACCAGCGCTGTGTTTGCAACTTAACTTACTTAACAACTCCACACTTAAAGCCGCAATAGCTACATTGTTGTTTTTTCAATCTGCCTACATTAACACTGACAATAGCTAATCAGGCACAGCGGCACAGAAGGTATTATCAACTCAGATAACTGGCAAGCCTAGCTAAAGCCGATAGCAAACGTACATTTGAACACTTGAAAACGTTTCAGTGTGTTGTGAACCAAAAACCATATCCATATATTTCACCACAATTTAAGGGCAAGTTGCTGGGCACCATGGGCGTAGGAAGCATCCTGAATGTGGGGGGGACATTTTTAACGAAAAATAGATTTCCTGTATTCAAGGTCGTTTGATACTTTTATGTGGCTATACTAGCATGAGGAAAATGATGGGTACATTTTGTAATTTCATCCAGTAGTAAAGAAAGGAAACATATTTGATTATTAATTCAGAGCCGTCTTTGAATTAATAAAAAGCAGTTTAAATGCCCATTTTTTGTACATTTATATACAACAATAAATATGTGTGAGTACATTGAGAGATATTGTTGTGGAGAGTCATTTATATATAAATCGCAAAATACATTTGTGAATCCTTCTGAGAGCATTTATTAATATTGAGACTGATCTGACTCCATACAGATGTTAAGTTCACCTAGGAATGGTATCATTGACTTGTTCAAATAAATGTTGCTCTTCAGTCTATATTGGTCATATGATGCCCCTTGACTGAAATGCTTCCTGTTCAATATCCCCACTGATTTCCTTAACACTCTAAAGTGTCATTTCCCTTTCATCACTCACCTCAGCAACAGACCTCTCTCCACTGTCCCTGTGTTCTGCCTCGATTATTATTCGCCAGGGCTGCCGAATAATCGATTTTGATCATGGTCAGTTTCTGGCAACCCTACTCTAAAGTAAGTCCCAGTCTGTGACATTGGACATTTTGAAGACTCAAAGCCCCAAGCAGTAGGTAGAATATTAGCTATCTATATAATGTGCACAGAAAATAAACAGTTAACTTAACACTGGGATGGAAATGGCCTATAAGCACTCAGTAAAACATAAACACACACAAACAGCTTCTGAATGATAAGAAGTATAATTAAAACATAATGCACATTATCATTTTGAGAGAGAGTACCGAAGTTAAAGAACTCTTATCTCTTATCGAACTGAGGCTCCAGTAAAACACACTGACTGCGTCTCTACGTGGACATCATGGTGTTTCCATGAGCACAGAGAGATTGGTTATTCATGTTCCCTGTTTACATGATAAATACTAGTGACCTGGCATTTCAATGCCTTTTCTCATCTAAACTATTCAGTATTCGTATCTCTCTATCATGACATAAAGACGAAACTCCTCTCCAGAAGTGAGACGCCGCCGCCGCCGCCATCACTGTTAACTGATTAACTGCTACCAGCTGATTACTTACTTTCCTCTTCTTTGAAGTGTTCTTATGTCCATGTTGTCTGGGGGAGAAAACATATCAAACCAAGAGATCGTCAGCTTTGATTTTCGCTGTATTAACCATTTCCTGAACACTTGGTGTGTGTGCCTTACCTCCGCTACCGGCATCGCTTCATACAACAGATCTGAGCTGTCCAACTATGGCAACACTCCTTGAACATAGCGCATGTGAGAATCTGCCTTGGTACAAAGTAGCAGTGAAAACATGGTACGGAGTATCATTGATTTGGGCATTCTCTCAATAAGCAAGTGGAATGGATTTGATAGTGAAGCACTGACACAGCGCTCTACAAAGTGCGGCGAGTGGAGAGGCCGATTCACGGACTTTCCACATGGTAAAAGTGGGGGGGTCTAAACTAAACAATTGAAAAGGTGGGGGGGACTTGTCCCACCCTCATATAATGGCTGCGACACCCATGCAACTGGACTTCCACAACAGCTCCACAATCGCCATTAGTAGCTACTAGGGGTGTAACGGTTCACAAACATTTTGGTTATTATCCAAAGTAAATGTAAACTTGAATAATGTACATAATTTGAATGTAATAATTAAGTTGATTGTTGTTTGTGGAAGCTCCAGTGAATGAGCCCCATTAACTGAGTTTTAAACATCACTATAAATTAAATATTCCTTGATGTGGTTTCAAACATGATATGGCATTTAAGCACGGCAGCATTTAGCTGAGTATCTGCCGGTAGAAATCTCTCTCATCTCTCTGGAGCTCACAGTGTGCCAACGTGCTCCAAAGGGAGCGGGGGCAGCAACTACTGACGCCACTAATTATTTTAACGCGATTAACGCATGTGTATTTTTTTTCCTCGGCCGCCCCGTAGCTTCAGAGCGCATCGAGTTTAAAATACCATCTCCAAGCTGATGCTGACAGCCCCGCTCCTGCCGCCCGCTTGTGGCAGACCACACTTCCACGCTCACCGGCAGGCACCGCTTGGCCATCTGGAGGACCGGGAGGGTGTGTGTACGTGTGATCCGAGCGAGCAAGAGAGAGACCTTACGTGCAATGTTGTTGTTAGCATCTGGTGCTAGCTAGCTGCGCTAACGGATATAAGGAGCTGTTTAAATGAAAACAGAGGAGCGCTCTATCCACACAACTGCGCCGAGCACTTGACTTTATGCAGGAAGCCAGACAGCGGGACATTGTACGAAAAGTCAGCACACTCAGCAACATGATTGCAGCGTCCAGGCAGCTCCGGTTCGAGCATATGCCTTGAGTTGCACATAGCTCCAACTCGCGCGCAGACACACACACACACACACACACACACACACACTGTATTGTATTATTGTCTTCGTACGCTTTTAACACACCATCGTAGCGATGGCGATGTTTCAGGTGACTGATCAGGTTCGAAGTATTAGGGAGCGCTGGATTTGTGAAGAACTCCCCTCTTCCTAAACCACTAACACCACAGTACTGGCAAAACGGGAGGAGCCGAGTGAAAAACAAGCGCCCCTCATCCCAATCCACCCACACCGCAGTATTTTTTTCTTTTTTCTACCCAAAAAATATATTGTATATTATCGGGGCTATTAATACTGTTATCGGTTTATCGGGATGACGTCCTAATTCCTAATATCGGACCGATAATTATCGGGCCGATAATTATCGTGCATCCCTAGATGATATGTTTGTTATTTTGAGCAAAACACATCATAAACATGTTTTTTATGTATTTTTATTAGGGCTGTCAAACGATTACAATTTTTAATCAGATTAATCACAGTTTAAAAATTAATTAATCATGATTAATCACCATTCGAACTATGTCCAAAATATGCCATTTATTTATGTATATTGTTGTGGGAATGGAAAGATAAATGAAAGAAGGCGGATATATCCATTTAACATACAGTATCTATGTTTATTATAAAAAATGTCTGCGTGCCAAAATGAAAGACAACCCACATACCTATCAATCATCAAACCGTGGGGTCTTAATTCATTACGTGTTGATTTCTATCAACGGGGGAGTATTTCAGGAAAGTCGACAGAGGGGGGGGGGGGGGGGGGGTCGGCGGCGGCTAGTGGAGTACTTCGTGACCACAGAGTGTGAACGTTGTGATCAGCTGTTTTAGCGCAGTTCTCCAGTGAAGGGGGGGGAGTCTCCCTCCGCAGCCGGTTGGCGTAGTTTTGGCACAAGTCCGTTGTACAGACCGACGTTAACAGCTCCCTGTCTGTGCACTCCGTGTGCACAGAGTCGGTGCACTCCGTGTGCACCGACTCTGTCGTCCGGTGATCTAACCGCCTTCTGGAAAAGCTTCACAAGTACGTCGGTACGCAAATGCGCTGTGTGACACAAGTGACGGTACGCATTTCAGATTACGCACATAATCTGTGTACCAGTTATGTGCACCCCTGTACTACAGCAAAAGTATTCTCCGTCGGGACTTCCTGCAACAACACCACGCCGTTATCAAAGATGTTCTATTGAGAAGATGATCACTATGTGACAAAAGTTTTCAAAGCCATGGCTACTGAAATCAATCTGACTAACTGCTGTCTGTGCAATTTACTCTGCGCGAGTTGGCAGACTTTAGTTTGCTTACTTTAACATCATTTTTCATGGTGGGGCTAAGCCATTTATTGGTATGGGTGTAGCCTACCCCAGCCATACCCTGGCGCTGCCACTGGTGGCACGTATGGGGCGGGCCATTCTGCACATGCGTTAAATGGGTTAAATATTTTAACGCAATTAATTCAAAAAATGTATTACCGCCGTTAACGCGATAATTTTGACAGCACTAATTTTTATATATCTGAGACCCATAATATATTCCTAAAAATAGCATAATAGGAGACCTTTAAGTTGCAGACTGAGAGGGGAACGAGCTAAGCAAACGTTTGGTTCTTACCAAGTCCACTGTTGTCAAAGTGCACACGTCCATAGAGAGTCGAAGTCCCTCCCTTTCCGGTGGAACTCCATGGGACCTTATTTCGGAAAACTTATGTATTGAAGTCAATGGCGAGAGAAAAGTTATCTTTCGATACCGTCTGAATTGTGCCATGAATTACACATGTTTGTCAATCTTAAAAAATCATTTCCAAGTAAAAAAAATCACAGTTTGTCGTAAAACTGTGAAGTTACACTTATTTGTGTGTGAAACCGCTCAATTAACTACATCTCTGGTCTCGCACAATACACGTCACCAACACCAGAATGAGGTGAATAAGGTGGAAATCATTACAGTCTGGGCATGTTGAGAGCTGCTATTACACAAAAGGAGAATTAGTCGGTCCGTAAGAGCCAGCATGCGGGACCGGCTGTACAAGGTTTCTGTGAGTGTAATGTGTAACGTTAATGTCAGCTAGCTAACATTAGCTAACGAGGTACACTCCTGTGTTTTGTTTTAGCAACTAGTTTTCTGCGTACCTTGTCCTTGCCAACACCAATGTTATCCACAGCGTACACAGCGATCACTCAGTTCTTAACGAGAAAACAAGTTGCTAAAACAAAACACGGGAGTACCTTGTTAGCTAATGTTAGCTAGCTGACATTAACGTTACACTCGTTTAACACTCACCTCGGCTCTTACGGAACCGACTAACTCCCCTTTTGTGTATATAAAGCTCTCAACATGCCCAGACTTGTGGGTTAGATCCGCGTTCATAATGCAGAGGGAAATAACTCTCAGAATAACGTTATTAGCACATTTTTACAACTTGAGGAACGAATGTTTATAAAGGGCTATACAAGTGTTCATACTGGGTATTTTATTTAGCTTAAAAAAAAGTATCCAATGATTTACAGACCACTCTTTCCCCATGTAAGTCAATGGGAAAAAGTGTTTCCGGGCCTGGCAACCAAACGGAAGTGTAGTACCGCCGTTGGCCACCATGAATATTTTTGATCTGAGTCCGGCGCACTTCCTGGGGGCTTGTGCAGATCGGGCAGGACTGCAGATCGGGTAGTGACAGTGACAACCGCAAAGACTTCAGCCGACGGCCAAGAAGCACGTACGAACTGCGCATGCGTGAGTGGCAATAACTCTCCTTACCAGCAGGCGGCGGTAGTGTGTATTCGTCATTCAAAAGAGGCAACAACCGGAAGACAGACTGCGTGATAACTGAGAGAAGAAGAACAGACCGCGTGATATAAACGAACAACAAATAGCGTGTGCGTTCCATTTTCACTCTACAACGAGAAGCTCATGAGGAAATGAAATTACGGGCCAAAAGTTGGATTTACAAGTATTAAGCATAGGACACCAAACCAACTGAGAAGTGTCTGTCCGCCGCACCTACGCACACACACACACACTCTACCACACGCACCTACACACTGTACAACACGCACCTACAGCTCCGACTTAAAGCATATAATATCAGGCTACAGCCCAGGGGGGCGCCCAAGAAATATGTGGGGGGGGGGTTTAAAAAAAATAAATTATTGATTACATCAATGCAAATGTGAAATAAATAAATGTTTGACCAAAAACATAAAGCCAACACAGCTGATATGATTAGGCCAATGGCCAGCACCCATTCGATTTTTGACCTACCCATAGGCTAAATTACTTTGTGACACTTGAGTGACTTCCTGTTAGCTCGAGCGCCAAATTATTTGCTAACAGCAAAGTGAAAAATTGATAGTTTTTTAGTCCTTAAACTTCCATGTGTGGACACTCAATCAAAACCAACTGAAAGCGAGAGGGATTATGCACATAATAGCATAGCCTCGTGAGTACAAGTAGCTTACTTCTGGGTCTCTATGTTTCATTCAAGCCCTGCTCTGTGTGTGTGTGGCACGAGCCATTTTGTGTGCGTGCGCGAGCGAGAGAGAGATCTACCGGAGATCGTTGTGGTTAGCATCTGGTGCTAGCTAGCCAAGCTAACGGATATAAGGAGCTTTTTCAACAACAAGGTGGAGGGAGAACTCTCTCCTGTCAGACTGAGAGTCTCAGATAACCTCAGGTGAAGTAAAGGACTCTCTCAGTGTTTAGATAGTTAACTTTAGTCTAGTTGTCTCAGTGGGTCTCAAACGGTTTGTTTTAAAAGGGGAGTGATTTGTAAAATATCTATAAAGAAATAGAAAATCTGTTTACAGTTCTGTTTCATATGGGTGATGAGAGATGTATCCATAGATCTCTTAATGTTGCTCTCAAAGTGCACCAGATTGATGCTTTCAACTTCAATATTTAAAAACAAAATCTTCCCGGGGTAGCATGCCCCCGGACCCCACTAGAGGAGGTGAGGGCCCTCCTAGACAGAGGCGCGGGAAGGTATTTTGAGTGGGGGTGCTGAGGTGCTGGACTCCAGTGAACACTATGACGGGCACTATAGAGCACGCACAAAAGCACTCCCCACACGCAAACACACAGTACACCCGCTACTGTAAGCAGATGTTCTTTTTCTTTATGGATATTTTACAAATCACTCCCCTTTCAAACTGTATTCTTGTTTTACTGCCATATAGTATTTCATAACTGTTTTTCCTTTATTCTCTTATTTTTTTATAACGATGATCATATGAAAGTGTGCCGCGGAAATAATCTTTTGAATAATTTGTGACCAAACCGTTTGAGACCCACTGAGATACCTTAGACTAAAGTTAACTATCTAAACACTCAGAGAGTCCTTTAGCTCACCTGAGCCTCTCAGTCTGAGAGGAGAGCTCTCCTCCAGCTTGTTGTGGAACAAACAGCTCCTTGTGTCCGTTAGTGCGGCTAGCTAACCAGACGCTAACAACACGGTCCCTGCAGCTGGCACCGGTCCCTCTCTCTCTCTCCCTCTCACACACACACAGACAGACACACACACACACACACACACACACACACACAGAGCCGAGCTCGAATGACACAAGCACACTTTTATTTCCATGCAACTCTCTGATTGGTCTGGTGTCTTGCCTCTGTTGCATTCACTGAACAAGGGAAATTACAGTCCTGTCGTCCTCTCTAGTGTCATGATGAGGTTCACGTAAAGCACGGTTAATGTATTATATTATTGAGGTAGAATTGTCCGGGGCTACAGCAACAACATTCGGGGCAGGCCAAAATATTATTTTACCAACAATGTGGAATTTATTGGCTACATATTACACAGATTATGCACAGCGGGAGCAGCAATAACCGTCAAATAATAATTCAGACAGGGGAGCACCCCATGCCTGCCGCTAGGGTGTGCTGCAGCGCCCTCAGCACCCCCCTTCCCGCGCCCATGCTCCTAGAGGAGGTGAGGTCCACTCCCCACTTGTAAAAATAGCACTTTACCCCTGCTTACACCTATATGCCGTGAGCTGATTATCGAGCCTTCTAACAGTCGCGGGTGCACTGTGTGTGTGTGTGTGTGTGTGTGTGTGTGTGTGTGTGTGTGTGTGTGTGTGTGTGTGTGTGTGTGTGTGTGTGTGTGTGTGTGTGTGTGTGTGTGTGTGTGTGTGTGTGTGTGTGTGTGTGTGTGTGTGTGTGTGTGTGTGTGTGTGTGTGTGTGTGTGTGTGTGTGTGTGTGGCAGTAGAAAATTCAACTGTAGCGCTGGTGCATTAATGGGAAACCCTTACTGTTTGAGCACCCTCTATGAAACGTCAAGCTACAGTTTTCACCCCTAGAGAAAATCTCTGGTGCCGCCACTGCTACAGCCAATGTGCATTTTATTATGTGAAGCACTAAATGGTCTTAGAAATGTATCGACTCTTTGTTTGTAGATATCTACTAAACTAAAGCAAATACAGAGAGTAATGTAGGCCTGTTATACTGAGTGATATATATTATACACACTGCTCTGCTTTCTGCACGGACCTCACAGCTGTTCTCTCTGTAAACATCAAAGTATTATGGACTATGGATTATTGTGTGTGTGTGTGTGTGTGTGTGTGTGTGTGTGTGTGTGTGTGTGTGTGTGTGTGTGTGTGTGTGTGTGTGTGTGTGTGTGTGTGTGTGTGTGTGTGTGTGTGTGTGTGTGTGTGTGTGTGTGTGTGTGTGTGTGTGTGTGTGTGTGTGTGTGTGTGTGCGTGCGTGCGTGGCCTAGCATTACTATACTTGTGGGGACCTAAATCTGTTTACACAGTCCTGTGTGGGGACTGGCCTCCCTTATGGGGACAAATTGGAGGTCCCCATAAGGGGAATCATTAATTTTAGGATGAAGACTTGGTTAGGTTTATGGTAAGGGTAAGGTTAAGGGTAAGTGTTAGGCATGTGTTGGTTATGGATAGGATAAGTCTCCAGGAAATACATGCAAGTCCATGTAATGTCCCCTGAAGTGTGTGTGTGTGTGTGTGTGTGTGTGTGTGTGTGTGTGTGTGTGTGTGTGTGTGTGTGTGTGTGTGTGTGTGTGTGTGTGTGTGTGTGTGTGTGTGTGTGTGTGTGTGTGTGTGTGTGTGTGTGTGTGTGTGTGTGTGTGTGTGTGTGTGTGTGTGTGTGTGTGTGTGTGTGTGTGTGTGTGTGTGTGTGTGTGTGTGTGTGTCATCAGATAAATGCTAACCCATCACCAGTGCTAAAATAATCCTGTTATGCAGTATGGGAGCAGCAGCACCATTCCAACCCAATACACGTACACAGTGTAGCACAGTGTAGCACAGTGTGGTGTAGCACAGTGTAGCACAGTGTAGCACAGTGTGGTGTTGCACAGTGTGGTGTTGCACAGTGTTGCGTTCAACGAGTGTGAGATACAGCTGACATTGATATGGAGCTTGCAAGAGGGCTAACATGCAAGTAGAGACAGTGCATGTGCACAGTGTCTGTCTGTCAGTCTCTCTCTGTCTGTCTGTCTGTCTGTCTCTCTCTCTCTCTCTCTCTCTCTGTTTGTCTCTCTCTCTCTGTGTGTCTTTCTGTCTCTGTCTGTCTGTCATCACAGCAACATGTTCAGCTGAGATGTCCTCGCGCTCCTGACTGTGATCGAATCTTCGATAATACTATACATAAATAAATATTTAAAAATAAATACAACAAATAAAAATATATATACATTTTCCCAATGAATACACATATTATTTCCCATTGTAAACCATTGGCAGCTTCTCACCTCATGAGGAAAGTGTTGTCCGGTCAAATGTTGTCACACCGTGTGTTCTCTTGGGTGACTTCCACTAAAGTTCCCCCCCCTCCGTTGGCGACAGATGAACAGGGCTACTCCGGCGGCACTACGGCTCTCAGTTTGCAGGCAATCCGGTGAAAGTACAAAACAAGAACAAACAAAAAAAAGCGAGATGATAAAAGAAACCCTCGAATCCTACATAATCCAGAGCATTGCGTCCCCGCTGGAGGTAAAGAGTCCGTGGGCAGAGAGCGGAGAATCGCAGCGTTTCTCGGCTCTCTCTGGAACACTCGTGTCCGTGTGATGCGGCGCTATGCCGCGCCGCTGCCGCTCCCGCCTGCTGCCTGCAACACGTCCTGCGTTTATGGCCACGCCAAAAGCTCCTGCTCTGAAGTTCCATGGCCGTGTGGCCATGGAGCTGTAGTGACCGAACAATGTCTACTGTATCGCTGCTACATCCTTTATTAAAGGACATATGGCACGTTCCTTCTCAAATCAAGTCTATGAGTGCATATGCATATTGATAACGGAGTGAACAAATTAGTCAGTGAATGGGGAACTATTTTGACAGCACCACGATAAACTTGATTCCCTGTGAAACCCTCATTGTAGGCTTCTTCTGGTTATAACACACTGCCCATGTATTTGATAGATAGTCTTAGGATAATAATGATAATAATCATAATAATCATAATAATAATAATAATAATACTGCCTCTGCTGTCCGTCCTCTAAAATGAACATCTACATGTTTGGCTTACATAAGAAACTCTTTAGTTTCGTCTTTCATAAGCGCTGAACTTTTCGTCTTTCATTTCCCACAGTACTTGAAGGCACCAATTGACGCAATTTGTAGGACGTAGCACGTACAGGTTGCCCTTGACAACCGAGTCTTATCCCCTGCTGTAGGGGTATGTGTCTTTAATGTTGAACTGGGACCAAAGTAAACTGAAAATATTACAAAATATGCATATTGCATAACTACAGTAAACCAGAATTCATTTAAAATGGTGCCACACACCAGTACAGTCACATAATATGAAGTGTCATGAAGCTTCCTGCTGTTAACCTAGATTAAAGATGCTGAACAAGTTGCCTCTAAACTCTCATCAATGCTGCAAAAAGATGCTCAATTGCTAAATGGCTCGTAACGGGCAATATGTGTTACTTATAATAAGCAAGACAAACTGTGCATCCACTGCTTGATGTGTTAATTAGGTCAAATATTTCCCTAGTGATATTGGATATCAATCTTTTTAAGCCATTTCAAAAACACAAGTCGAAAACTGAAATACACAATTTTTTTATTTAAACCTATTAGGAACTAACAAAAGCAGCATAAAAAAAAAATGTGCACGCCATTATTCTCTCACATCTTCAGTCCTGTATAACCTGCTGGTCCCAGGCAAGTAAGAGTGTGCTGAGACCAGTTTTAGATTTTAATTTAAATAAATTGTATAATAGTTGTACTGTTAACCTGAAAATGACTAGGCAGTCATCCATAGGAATCCCGAACCCAATAAAATACCCAATATTAACGGTGTGTGTGTCTGCCCAAGGACAATTTAAGGTAAAACCTAATAGAGGTGTCATACATAATAACCTAATAAAAGTAAATGTAACAACTACTACAGTGCAACAAAACAGGAAGATTAAATGTGGTCTCTTAAACATAAGATCTCTAGCATCTAAAGCAATATTGGTAAATGATTTAATATCAGATTATAATATTGATATATGCTGTCTCACTGAAACTTGGTTGAGACATGAAGAATATGTCAGCATAAATGAGGCCACTCCACCCAGCCATATCAACACTCATATTGCCCGAGGCACGGGCCGAGGAGGTGGAGTTGCAGCAATCTCAAGTTTACTTATCAATACTAAACCAAAATTAAATTATACCTCCTTTGAAAACCTGGAAAACTTTGCAGCCAATCTTATTTGTTACAGTGTATCGTGCACCAGGTCCTTATTCAGAATTCTTATCAGAATTCTCTGAATTTTTATCAACTTTGGTTCTTAAAACAGATAAAGTAATTATCGTAGGTGACTTTAATATTCATGTTGACGATGATAAAAATAGCCTTACTGTTGCATTTAACTCTATATTAGATTATGTTGGTTTCTGTCAGAGTGTAAATAAACCAACCCACTGCTATAATCACACTCTCGACCTTGTTCTGACTTATGGTATTGAAATTGAGCAACTATTAGTCGAACCGCATAATCCTGCTTTATCCGACCATTTCTTAGTAACTTCTGAAGTACTATTACGAGACTACAAAGCATTAGTCAAAAGCTCCTGCAGCAGAAACCTATCTGTTAGTGCTATAGCCACATTTAAGGAAGAGATTCCACCAATACTTAACTCGATAGCATGTCTGCATGTAAGGGAGGAAACTTATACAAAATGTACACCACCCCAAATTGATCATGTTGTTGATAGTGCTACAGATGCGCTGCGAATAAAATGAGACTCTGTTGCTCCTTTGAAAAAGAAGAAAATAAAACAACATAGCACCATGGCATAATGCCGAAACCCGCAAAATAAAGCAAAAGTCGAGACAACTTGAAAGGATATGGCGTTCCACTAAACTTGAAGAATCTCGTTTAATTTGGGATATTACTCTCAATGAATATAAGAAAGCACTGCGTAAAGCGAGAGCAGCCTACTACTCTTCATTAATAGATGAGAATAAGAATAATGCAAGATTTCTTTTCAGCACTGAAGCCAGGCTGACAGAGAGCCACAGCTCGATTGAGCCTTCTATTCCCATAGCACTCAGTAGTAATGATTTTATGTGCTTTTTTAACAATAAAATTGTTACTCTTAGAAACAAAATGAATGACCTCTTGCCTTTGACCAGTATAGTGTTATCAACAGCTCCCGGAAACGTAAGTTCTAATATTACACCCGATAGTAAACTAGAATGCTTTTCAGCCATTAAGCTTGAACAATTACATTCAATGATTCTCTCTTCTAAACCATCAACCATGATCCATGTTAGACCCAATTCCAACTAAGCTGTTGAAGGAAGTTTTTCCATTAATTAGCACTTCTTTATTAAATATTATGAATATGTCTTTATTATCAGGCTATGTTCCACAATCATTCAAAGTAGCAGTGATAAAACCGCTTCTTAAAAAGCACAACCTCGATCCAGAGGTTTTAGCCAACTATAGACCTATTTCTAATCTTCCGTTCCTCTCAAAAATTCTTGAGAAAGCGGTCGCAAAACAGTTGTGTGATTACTTAAAAAATAATGATTTATCTGAAGATTTTCAGTCTGGCTTTAGAACACATCATAGCACAGAGACAGCTCTGGTTAAAGTCACAAATGACATTCTAATAGCCTCAGACAAGGGACTTGTCTCTATTCTTGTTTTGCTCGATCTCAGTGCTGCATTTGATACTATCGACCATGATATCCTATTGCAAAGACTAGAGCACTTAGTTGGCATACAGGGAACTGCTTTAGGCTGGTTTAGGTCCTATCTATCTGAACGCTCTCAGTTTGTACGTGTTAACGATGAATCTTCCACGCAAACCAAAGTTAGCCATGGAGTGCCACAGGGTTCAGTGCTCGGACCTATTTTGTTCACATTATATATGCTTCCGTTAGGCAATATTATAAGGAATCATTCTGTTCAAAAGACCTCATGAAAGAACAACAAAGAAGTGAGGATACCCGGCCCGGAGGAAGCCCGGGGTCCCCTTCTGGAGCCAGGCCCAGAAGGAGGACTCGTCTGCGAGCGTCTGGTGGCCGGGCTTGCCACGGAGCCCGGCCGGGCCCAGCCCGAAAAGGCAACGTGGGCAACACCTCTGCTTCTCCGTCCCACGGGCCCACCACCTACGGGAAACATCGATGGGGTCGGGTTTGTTACTGGACTTCTGTGCTAGTCATGGATTGGCCATAACAAACACCATGTTCGAACATAGGGATGCTCATAAGTGTACGTGGTACCAGAGCACCCTAGGCAGAAGGTCCATGATCGATTTCGTTATCGTATCATCGGACCTGAGGCCGTATGTTTTGGACACTCGGGTAAAGAGAGGGGCGGAGTTGTCAACTGATCACCATCTGGTGGTGAGTTGGGTCGAGTGGCGGGGGAAGCCTCTGGATAGACCTGGTACGCCCAAACGTGTAGTTCGGGTGAACTGGGAACGTCTGGAGGAGGCCCAAGTTAAGGAGGCCTTCAACTCACACCTCCGGCGGAGCTTTTCGGGCATTCCTGTGGAGGTTGGGGACATTGAACCAGAGTGGTCAGTGTTCAAAGCCTCTATTGCCGAACCCGTGGCGGGGAGCCGTGGTCTCAAGGTCCTAGGTGCCTCAAGGGGCGGTAACCCTCGAACCTCCTGGTGGACAACGGTGGTCAGGGAATCTGTCCGACTGAAGAAGGAGGCCTTCAGGGATTTGTTATCCTGGGGGACTCCCGAGGCAGTTGCAAGGTACCGACAGGCCCGAAGGGCAGCAGCCTCATCCGTGGCCGAGGCAAAGCAGCGGGTGTGGGAGAAGTTCGGAGAAGACATGGAGAAGGACTTTCGGGCGGCACCAAAGTTGTTCTGGAAAACTGTCCGACACCTCAGGAGGGGGAAGCAGGGAACCATCCAAGCTGTGTACAGTAAGGATGGGACGTTGTTGACCTCAACTGATGGAGTGTTAGGGCGTTGGAAGGAACACTTTGAGGAACTCCTGAACCCGACAACTCCGCCCTCTATGTTAGAGGCAGAGCTGGAGTATGACGGGGGATCAAAACCAATCTGAGGGTCACTGAGGTCGTCAAACAACTCTACAGTGGCAAAGCCCCGGGGGTGGATGAGATCCGCCTGGAAATGCTGAAGTCTCTGGGTGTTGAGGGACTGTCATGGTTGACACGTCTCATCAACGTTGCGTGGAAGTCGGAAACAGTACCGAAGGAGTGGCAGACCGGGGTGGTGGTTCCCCTTTTTAAAAAGGGGGATCAGAGGGTGTGTGCCAATTACAGAGGCATCACAATACTCAGCCTCCCCGGGAAAGTTTACTCCAAGGTACTTGAAAGGAGGGTCAGGCCGATTGTCGAACCTCAGATTGAGGAGGAACAATGCGGATTCCGTCCTGGTCGTGGAACGACGGATCAGCTTTTTACTCTCGCAAGGATCCTGGAGGGGGCATGGGAGTACGCTTATCCGGTCTACATGTGTTTTGTAGACTTGGAGAAGGCGTATGACCGAGTTCCCAGGGAGTTACTGTGGGAGGTGCTGTGGGAGTATGGGGTGAGGGGGTCTCTACTCAGGGCCATCCAATCTCTGTACTCCCACAGCGAGAGCTGTGTCCGGGTCCTCGGCAGTAAGTCGGACCCATTTCCGGTGAGGGTTGGCCTCCGCCAGGGCTGCGCTTTGTCACCAATCCTGTTTGTAATATACATGGATCGGATTTTGAGGCGTAGTCATGGGGGAGGGGGTCTGCAGTTCGGTGGACTAAGGATTGCACCACTGCTTTTTGCAGATGATGTGGTTCTAATGGCTTCATCGGTCTGCGACCTTCAGCCCTCACTGGATCGGTTCGCAACCGAGTGTGAAGCGGCTGGGATGAGGATCAGCATCTCCAAATCTGAGGCCATGGTTCTCAGCAGGAAACCGATGGACTGTCCACTCCAAGTAGGGAATGAGTCCTTACCCCAAGTGAAGGAGTTCAAGTATCTCGGGGTCTTGTTCTCGAGTGAGGGAACAATGGAGCGTGAGATGGGCCGGAGAATCGGAGGAGCGGGAGCGGTACTGCAGTCGCTTTACCGCACCGTTGTGACGAAAAGGGAGCTGAGCCAGAAGGCAAAGCTCTCTGTCTACCGGGCCATTTTCGTTCCTACCCTCACCTATGGTCATGAAGGATGGGTCATGACCGAAAGAACGAGATCGCGGATACAAGCGGCCGAGATGGGTTTTCTCCGCAGGGTGGCTGGTGTCTCCCTTAGGGATAAGGTGAGAAGTTCGGTCATCAGGGAGGGACTCAGAGTTGAGCCGCTCCTCCTTCGCGTCGAAAGGAGCCAGTTGAGGTGGTTCGGGCACCTTAGGATGCCACCTGGGCGCCTCCCTATGGAGGTGTTCCAGGCACGTCCAGCTGGGAAGAGACCAAGGGGTAGACCTAGGACCAGGTGGAGGGATTATATCTCTTCGCTGGCCTGGGAGCGCCTTGGGATCCCCCAGTCAGAGCTGGTTGATGTCGCCAGGGAAAAGAAAGTGTGGGGCTCTCTGCTGGAACTGCTACCCCCGCGACCCGACCACGGATAAGCGGGAGAAGATGGATGGATGGATGGATGGATCATTCTGTAAACTTTCATTGTTATGCGGATGATACTCAACTATATTTATCAATCAAGCCTGATGAAATTAATCATCTAAATAAAATTCAAGACTGCCTTAAGGACTTAAAAACGTGGATGACCTTAAACTTTTTGATGTTAAACACGACCAAAACTGAAGTTATTGTACTTGGCCCGAAGAATCTACGAAACAAATTATCTAAAGATATACTAACTATGGATGACATTAATTTGGCCTCCAGTGAGACTGTAAGGATTCTTGGTGTTATATTTGATCAGGATTTATCCTTTAACGCCCACATAAAATCAATTTCAAGGACCGCCTACTTCCATCTACGTAACATTGCAAAAATCAGGCATATCTTGCCTCAAAACGATGCAGAGAAACTAGTCCATGCATTTGTTACTTCTAGGCTGGGTTATTGTAACTCTTTATTATCAGGGAGTACCAAGAAGTCAGTCAAGTCGCTTCAGCTGATTCAAAATGCTGCAGCTCGGGTACTAACCAGAGTTAGGAAAAGGGACCACATTACTCCTGTTCTGGCTGCCTTACACTGGCTCCCTATAGAACACAGGATAGAATTTAAAATTCTTCTTCTCGCCTACAAAGCCCTTAATGGGCAGGCGCCATCTTACCTTAAAGAACTCATTATACCCTACTGTCCAGCTAGGGCATTGCGTTCCATGAATGCAGGGTTGTTGGTTGTTCCTAGAGTCTCTAAAAGTACAGTGGGAGCCAGAGCCTTTTCTTATCAAGCTCCACATTTGTGGAATCAGCTTCAGTTCGTGTTCGGGCGGCAGACACTCTATCCGTTTTTAAGAGTGCGCTTAAGACCTTCCTTTTTGATAAAGCTTATAGTTAGGGCTGATTAGATTCAGCCCCTAGTTTTGCTGATATAGGCTTAGTTTGTCGGGGGACATCTTACTTCTTCCTTCTCTCTGTCTATACCTGTGTACTCTCATGTTCCCATTAACCCAGCTTCCCCAAATGTCTTTCTTTTTGGTGTCTATATAAGCCGGGATCCGGAGACATGGATGATCCTGCGGTCCTGAGTCCTGGATCGTGAGCCCTGGATCTTGAGTCGTGGCTGTGGTCCTGGATCATCGGTCCTGGATGTCACGATTCTCATGTTATGTCACGTTTGTAGTTTTGTCTGTGTTGGTGTTTTTCTTGTCTTTGGGTTTCCTGTTTTATTGTGTAAAGTGTTCACCCCCGTTTCCTGCCTGTCTGCTTTCTGTCTGTTTCCCTCCCTGATTACCCGATTGTGTTCACCTGTTGTCCTTGTGTTTCTCCTCCCCTGCCCAGCTGTGTCTTGTTCTGTGATTACCCTTCTGTGTATTTAGTCTAGTCTTCCCCTGTGTTCCATGTCGGTTCATTGTTTCCCCTCCATGTTATTCCACGGTCTGTGTTCCTTGTGCTGCTCGTTGGTTTTGGATATTTTGGATACTGCCTTTTTTTGCCACAGCTTTATATTATTTAATAAAGCTCGCTTTTCATTAAATTCTGCATTTGAGTCCTACCTGCTTCATCCAAGCGTAACACTGGATGGATATCCTCGTGGATTCATCTTCTTATTATAGACACATGCATGTCTAAACATTTGGACTACCTATGTTGCAAATGTATTATCTTTTCAATTTACACACGGCATCTATTGCACGTCTGTCCGTCCTGGGAGAGGGATCCCTCCTCTGTTGCTCTCCCTGAGGTTTCTCCCATGTTCCCTTTAAACTGTGGGTTTTCTCCGGAGGTTTTTCCTTGTACGATGTGAGGGTCTAAGGACAGAGGGTCTAAGGACAGAGGGTGTCGTATTGTCATACTTATATTTTGTACACACTGTGAAGACCACTGAGACAAATGTAACATTTGTGATATTGGGCTATATAAATAAACATTGATTGATTGATTGATTGATTGAAATCACAGCTGACTGCAGGAGAGAGGAGAACCATTTTATAGTTTGGCTGCAGCACGGTGATTGGCTGCTGGAGAATGAGGTGAAATGTAATAGGCAGAGATGGGGTCGTTACTAAAAAAAAGTAATATATTACATATTCTCTGAAACGCCTTTGGAGACGGCTTATGGTAGAGAAATGAACATTCAATTCATGGGCAACAGCTCTGGTGGACATTCCTGCTGTCAGCATGCCAATTGCACGCTCCCTCAAAACTTGTGACATCTGTGGCATTGTGCTGTGTGATAAAACTGAACGTTTCAGAGTGGCCTTTTATTGTGGCCAGCCTAAGGCACACCTGTGCAATAATCATGCTGTCTAATCAGTATCTTGATATGCCACACCTGTGAGGTGGGATGGATTATCTCGGCAAAGGAGAAGTGCTCACTATCACACATTTTTTCAGATTTGTGAACAATATTTGAGAGAAATGGTTATTTTGTGTATTTAGAAAATGTTTTAGATCTTTGAGTTCATCTCATGTAAAATGGGAGCAAAAACAAAAGTGTTTCATTTATATTTTTGTTCAGTGTATACTCCCAGTCTTCCTGAAAGAACTTGCGCTGAGCTTCATTTCAATCTTGAAAAAAAAGATAAATAACACAAATTTAAAATGAGATAGCACGGGGACATGATGAGAATGTCGGAATCACTGCAGGGTTAATGTGAACGCCGACCATGGTTAGCGCCTGCATAGCGGATTTAGGCAAACGCTGACCCACTGGCCGCAACCTATACGCGCAGGGTTAAACATGACGCTGACCCACTGGCTGCAACCTGCACCCGCAGGGTTAAACATGACGCTGACCCGCTGGCCGCAACCTGCACCCGCAGGGTTAAACATGACGCTGACCCACTGGCCGCAACCTGCACGTGCAGGGTTAAACATGACGCTGACCCATTGGCCGCAACCTGTACACGTAGGTTTAAACATGACGCTGACCCACTGGCTGCAACCTGCACCCGCAGGGTTAAACATGACGCTGACCCGCTGGCTGCAACCTGCACCCGCAGGGTTAAACATGACGCTGACCCACTGGCCGCAACCTGCACGCGCAGGGTTAAACATGACGCTGACCCATTGGCCGCAACCTGTACACGTAGGGTTAAACATGACGCTGACCCACTGGCCGCAACCTGCTCCCGCAGGGTTAAACGTGACGCTGACCCATTGGCCGTAACCTGGTTAAACACAATGCGGACCCGAAGGTCACAACGATAAGAAGTGTTTAAACATGTACACGGTGACACGTAAATGTGCTGACTTGCTAAGACAACCACCAGTTATATGTATAAATACCGTTTAGTGTTTGAGGGACCTTTGGATGGCCAGCACGGCACTGATGTCCGGGCGGATGTAGGATGTGAAGGCAGCCGTCCGAGTTGTTGCAGGGATGAGGATGAGACTCCTTGATTAGCAGCAGATGTAGCTGCGCCTATCCTGAACGAATGCCCCGAGAATAATTGGGGTGATAATCCGGATTTAGAGAGAACTTGCTTTAAGTAGTAGTTGAACCGGTGTTTAGTTAAGGGAATATTCCCTGGAAGAAGAAATAGTGGTGAGAGAGGATTTGTGGAAGATCTAAGATGCAGGAATTTGATCATGGATTTATAGGGGCAGAACGGGGAAGCATTGCGAGCAGCGTTAACGGAGCAAGCGTCTCCACATTGAGTGCTTAAGTTTTAAACTAAAATGGCTAGCGTGGAAAGATAAGTCGGCAAAGCAGACGTCTTGATCGGGATCGAATGTTAGGGAAACTGTGGCGAATTCTCCTGGTCTGAGAAAAGCATAGAATGCTAACAGGAATAGTGACTCTCAGCACAACCAATCAGAAGACTTTACTTTTGATTAAAGAATGACAACACAACGTTGTGTCAACTATGGCTTTAGTGTTTGATTTCTACAAGTTACTTCTGACTGGAAGAGTTGAAAATGCAAGCGTGGTAAGTCACATTATGAATAGTGACATCACATCGAGTAGTGCGTCGACGTAGGGAGAAAATACTCCTTCTCTGAGTTTGGAGAGCATGAGACGCAGGGTGGAGAGTGTAATGGGTCGCCTATGGTCTGCAACGGGGGGAAAACGTTTTTCGAAGACCTTTCAAAGTGAGTTTGACTGATTGGTTCGAAAACAGGCTGGGAAAGCTGGGATCGTAACAGCGAACATTAAACTAAACTCCAGCTAGGAGGCCTCGGATGTATTGAGGTTTTAGGTGGCGATCAGTGGCGCAGTAGCACATGAAGGCGCACACGGTGGATATGAGGACGGGTTTAAGTGAGATGCCTACAGAAAAACAAAAGAATGTGAAAGTTCTCCATGCGGAGTCGTATATTTTAAGCCCTTCCTCATAAAGAACCTGGCGGACTCTAGGTGCCTGGCTAATGGCTTAAATCTCATTTAAGAGAGGGAGAGAAGATGCAGGGGAGGGATCCCGACGGGTTGCGAGCTGGCTTCTGGGCAGAGATTCCGGAAGGTCTGGAAATGAAAGCGAGAGAGGGAGTCAGCCGCTGTGTTGAGGTGACCGGGGACATGACGAGCTGAGATGAGGAAGTTATGGGTAATGGAGGGCCACGTGATGCTTCTCATGAACGGCATAATGTTATTGCACGGGGAGCGAGCTTTATTAATTATCCCAACTACTGCTTGGTTGTCGCAGAGCACCAAGATGCGTTTCCGTAGCCAGAGGTGACCCCACACGTAACAGGCAACGGCGATAGGGTAGATCTCGTGCAGGGCGGAGGATGAGGCATGATTGGGGAATGTGGGAGGCCATGGGCCCGCAAACCACTCTCCCTGAAATAAACCCCCAAAACCCACGGATGGGGCGGCGTCCGTGAAGAACCTCATTGAGTCGGAGGAATACACTATGTCATCATAGAAGAAGGTGATGCCGTTCCAGTGATCGAGCAGGAGGGACCAGAATTGTAGGTCTGAGCGGCAGCTTTCGTCTAGCACGACGCGGTCGTGGAGGTTTTTAACGCCCGACGCTGTGTCTAGGAGGCGAGAGATGAATGAGCGCCCCTGGGCAACACACTCTCACTCCCTAAGCGTCCAATAGCGACGTTTGGTCAGTGTCCGTGGCGTCCAATTTTGACGCTCCTAGTCTCCTTCAGCGTCATAAAGGGACGCAAATAGCTTTCAACTGATTGCAATGTATTCCCATCTGCGTCGGGATTTGACGCTCATGGAAGCACGGCATTCGTTTATGCCGGCTGCCCTTAAAGGCAATGTGAGCATCCATTCCCATTGGATAACGGAGAATTTTACACCCGGAAGTAAGTACTCCTCTTACTGTCGATTGATTTTACAGTGATATCTGCACTACTCATCGACTAAAAAACACCAGATTATCCTTGTTAATTACACAACATTGATTGGTTTAAATTGTGTGCAATGCTTTTGTATTTTTCCCCTTCGATTCGGAGAAACAAATATGTTTTCTGAGTAAAGGATGGCAGAAGACACTACACTACCCAGAATCCCCAGCTATCGTTTGGCCTACACCATGTGCTCTGTTTGACAAACCCCATTTTTTTCACCATTCATTCCGATGGCTGGCGTCTATGTCACGTGATCTTTAAATTTCTCTCTGCAGAAAAAGAAAACATGGCCGAAATTCGTTTTATTCTCGGTAGAAAAGGTCTATTTTAAAGTTAATTTGGCCATTAAAATGCGTTTTGATGTCATTTGATGCGAGAAATATGAGTTGTTATTTCAGATTATGTGTGCAGTGGATGTACATGATCTTTAGTTTGCTAGTTATTACGAAGATTACTTCAGGAAATCGCGATGTTTTCATTGTTACCAAGGTGGTTGCTAGGGACGCTGCTATCGATATTATTTCTGTTATGTTGTGTAACTGTTTAATGGTGTTATCTTTATTGCTACCCCCTTCCCCGTCAATGTATAGTGTTGGTCCACAGCCTAAACATATTAGTTTAACAAAATCCGCATCTAAAGATAGCTTACGTTATTTCCCCCTGTGCAATTCCAGTCTCACATCTCAGAGCACATCGTCATTAACAAATACCGGAAACAGACCAAAATAATAATAATAATACCTTATTCCGAGTGTGCTTGCTTTTCTCTTTGAAAGTCATCACATAACGGCATTGTAATACACGGTTCGGCTGCATTACATATTACATATCTGCCGTAGTTCTGTATTTATAGAGCCCTGAGGAGAAGACAAACATGAGGAACTGAAAACGTGACGTGGATCATAAATATATCAGCCATTAAACAACATCTTACATTTCTTTTCACACAATACGTCTCCTTGCAGTATCAACACTAATTCGGCTCACTTTTATATTTGATCCAATTGGTAGATAGGCTGTATTTACACCATAAAGGTGCACAGATGATATAAAGAGACACCTGGTGGTTAAAGCATGTTATTGAATTTCAATATTTTTATTATTAGATATTAATACGATCCCTATAAAGTATATTCATTACTCGTTATTCTCTACTAATTGTTAATTAAAGACTGTATGTAATGACTATTTTGCACATCCCGTTCAAGATTTCAAGATTGTCTAAGGTTTATTGACATATCATATAGGCCTACACAACTGTGGTGTAGTTCTGCACTGAATGAAAAACGTGGGTCGCAGGTTCCTCAACAGTGCATTACAAGACATCTATCAATATTTGTGCATACCTCCAGCAATGTTAACTATGTTGAAGCACTTATTTTAACTGATATTATACATAATGTATTATACTCTTATGAGATGTATGCAGATATTTCATCTCCGGCCTTGTCAGGTATTGAACAATCAATAAATAAAGAACACAGAATTGTTGAATATAAAACACAGAATTTGTGTGATTATACTAAATGATTTTCAAATAAACACAACTGCATATTTAACTGTTACACATGCTGATGTAACGCAAATGTTCCAACTTGGGATCAATAAAGTATATCTTATCTTAAGCTGATCGATGGCTACTGCCATATTTGCAAAATGTGCCTCTGAACCCTTGACAAGTGCATGTTTCAGGCTTAACAATTAATGTAATGTAATGTTATCACAGGGGTGACACACATAAGACCAGCTGTTAAATAAAGCTCTTCTGACCTTAGCTGGCATGTGGGTATATATATTAATACTGCCCATATTGGGCACAAGCAATTTTCACCCATTTATTAATTATATGTTTTAAATGTGAGTGTTTCCTGTCCCCTAAACCTCCAGGGATGTACACAGTTTAATACTGGCAACTTCTTATTATGGGAAATACGAAAACGTCTTTTAAAACTACAACTCCCAGTAGAGACGTGCCATAGAGAACATGTTGCGAAACAGAATAGCCAGCATGTGTAGTTCTGGGGACGGGGTGGGGGAGGGGGGACGCGGTGGACCCGTTCAAATCCAGTTTTGGACAGTCTGCCGTGGTTCCATCCCATTTCAAGTGCTGTTCGAGAATCGGCTTAACCCTCGGAGCACACTCTCCAATCACAGAGCTTGAGGAGTATCACGGGGTTTGTCAAGAGCACATGGTGTAGTCCAAACGATAGCTGGGGATTCTGGGTAGTGTAGCGTCTTCTGCGTCTTTACTCCTGGGAATGGACGCTCACATTTCCTTTAAGGGCAGCCGACATAAACGAATGCCGTGCTTCCATGAGCATCAAACCCCGACGCAGATGGGAATACATTGCAATCAGTTGAAAGCTATTTGCGTCCCTTTATGACGCTGAAGGAGCCTAGGAGCGTCACAATTGGACGCCACGGACACTGACCAAACGTCGCTATTGGACGCTTAGGGAGTGAGAGTGTGTTGCCCTGGGGGATGGCAAAGTTAAGGTGCCCGAGGAGAGAGAGCAGCTGTTGTTTGGTTATGATTTGTTGCCCGCAATATGACTTGGTAATTTCACGTATGCGCTGCAGTTTGTCGCTGGGGAGAGATGCTTTCATCTCTGAGGAATCGAGTATAATGCCTAGAAACTCCAGGCGTGTGTCAGGTCCTAGGGTTTTCTCTGCGGATAGGGGAACGCCTAGCTCCTGAAAGCAGAGTTTAAGTTTAGCCAGGGAGGCGCCTGAGTTGTCCCGAGGGGGATCTACGAGGAGAAAATCGCCCAGCAAGTGAAGAACGGAGGGAATTCTGACAATGTTCAGCAGGATCCAGCAGAGGGCTTCGGAAAGAGAACTAAAAATGCAGGGGCTACTTCTGCACCCAAAAGTCAGGCGGACGGCGAAGTAGAATGTTCCACTGGGACGGATGGATGGGGATGATTTTGAACGCATCAGTAATGTCTGCTTTGGAGAGCCAGGCTCCTTGCCCTGCGAGCTTGATTAGTTTGATTGCGTTGTCAACCGAGGCATAGTGAAGGGAAAATGGCTCTGAAGGGATGAGGCTGTTAATGCTGCAGAACGGGCCGGCGCTGGGTGCAGACAGATCGAAAATCAGCCTTTTCTTCTCGGAGTATCTACGTGTGGCTACTCCTATTGGACTTGTCCGGAACACTGAGAACGGGGATGAGTGAAAAGGACCTATTAAGTATCCTTTGTTACGTTCTTTCTCAATGAGCTGGGAGACTATGATGGGATAAATAACCCATGCAAAAACCTACCATCAGCCACTAAAGAGTGGCTGATTGTAGGTTTTTTGCGACAAAGGTTACGGAGGGAGGAGAGAGGACCCCGACCCTAAAGCCTTGGGAGAGCCCTGACAGAAGATAATCCACGAACACTGAGTCTGGGTGGGTAGAGAGCGCAGCGGCTAGGTATGGGATGTTAATGGGAGTGGACGGGTGAAGTTTTAGAAGGTTTTTCCAGCACGTGGTTTCTGTTGCGGGAAGTTGATTCGGCGGCGCCTGGGGCAGACTGACTTCGGATGAGCATCCCTGCAGAAACTGCAGATGTGGAGAAAGTACAAAAGGGGTAAACGCAGACATTCTCGTTAAAGCCATAACAAATCCTGTCATTTTTCCTATTCTGCACCTGGCGGTCTTGGCTATAATTCTCGGCGTGGGCAAATCTCTGGCCCCGGAGAGAGGCACTGATGGGCAGAAGGGGGCAGTGTGGCCCTGCGTCCCGCAAGTAGGGCATGAGTGGACTTGTTGCCCGCCGGTAGCCATAACAAGCAGCTCGGTGTCCAGCACGGACCAGTCCAGGCGAATGTTGCAGTGAGCTAGATGGCGCGCTGCTTTGCTAGAAAAGCTCTTGTGGTAATAGTAGAATGTGAATTTCCCGTATTTGAGATGGAGATCGATGATGCACAGATACGCATCTAACTCGGTTCTCCTTTCGGGGTAGACGGTACATATGACATCTCGAAAGATGCCGAAAGCGGCCAGGAACTGCCCTATGTTTAGATCTTTAAGGAGCTGGGGATCTGTGGACCTAAACACAGCGGTGAAGCTTCCTCCTGTGGCGATGGACTTGTCGCACTCCAGGGAAGGCAAGATGAGGCTGACAAGATTAACGTATTTTCCTCCAAGGATTTTCGCTCTCAGCCTAGAGGAAGTATACGCGGCTTGGGGAATGTAAGGCCTACCTGAAGGAGGCGCTGGAAATGCAGTAGCCAGGGTGTGAGAGGGAATTACCACTTGTGGATATGACGGGCCCTGCCCCGGCCTAAGCCCTGACGGCCCCGGAGCAGAAATGTCGCCCCAGTTTGCGGAAGGAGTTGAAGCTCTAGCGGAGCCTTTATCCATGGCCTGAAGGTGAGAGTTAATTCCCCGCATGGAGCTTGCCAGAGTTTGCAGGGTGTTAGCTAGGCTATCATCCTGGTTCCCGAGGCTCCCGAGCTGGCCGGCGCTCGGGTGCGCCTGGGGAAAGGTGGATCTTTTTGATGAGCGAGCTCGTGGAGGGCTCCGCTTCCTTGTCCTTTTCCCTCCGCGGCTACGCCCGCGTCCTCGCCCCAGTCTCTCGGGAGAGTTGGCTGGAGAGTTGGCTGGAGCTGCTGGCCTGGGCTGGGAGACCGCACCGGAGACTTGGTCGGAGAGTTCCCGAAGCTGGGAGAGAGGGCAGTCTAGGGCTGTGGAAATGCCCTGCTGCAGTAGGTGGGAGATGAGGAAATCCGCCTCTGCTGTTCGGGATTCGCCACGGGAAGCCAGACGGGAGCTTGTGCGCCGTTGGCTTGAGGAGTTGGAAGGTACTCCTGGAGGTACATCGGAACCGGGATCGAGATCCTTCGGAAAAGGTTCGTTGTCGGAGCCTTCTGTATTAGACATCTGAGGGTTTTTTCTTTAATCTTTTCTGAGTGTTTGTTTAACGAGATAGGAGTATTGAGGTACTACCAATTGCGTTGACGCCTGAAATGACAACTGACAGAGAGGGAGGAGCAGATTTAAAGGGGTTAGCAGGTGCGATGATTGGCTAGCTGGGGAGTAACACCCCTGATTACTTAATGGAAGAGGAGATTGAAGTGACGTGTAACACCAGGGGGTCTTCCTCATTGAACTTGCGCTAAGCTTCATTTTATTTCAAGATTTTTAATTTCATCGCTAAACTCCCTGAAAAGGTCCTCTTCCTTTTCTCCAAGGTACACGACAAGGCAGCGGATGCTATAGTTCTCTGCGTACTTCATTGTATTGTGCTATTTTTGAAAAAGGAAAAAAAGAGAAATGACCTAAATGAATATATTCTGAATGGGTGACTGCCAACAACTTGCATTTCAATGACAACTCTAAATAAGGATCCTACCTCAAGAAGCATCCTTGATCTGCTTCACGAGATTCATTTTTAATAAAAAGCGATATCACAATAGTAACCAAAGTATTTTTACTCTCACAGTAGCCTCTACTACTTTGTATCCTCTCACAGAACTATTCACAGTTCAAAGGCTGCTAGTTTTGGTCAAACAGCAATTTGCCATACAGTGCAACTACAAGGCTATCTGTGTATTTCAATGACAAAAGATGACACTCACCTTAAAATGTCCTTTGTATATTTCTATTTGTCTTAAGTGTGGGAACTTGTCCAGGCATGTTAAGTGGGAGTGGACTTGAAATCCTTAACTCAAGGTGTAGAACAATTAAGTTATCAAGCCAATTGCATTACTTACTACAACTTGAATTTAGTTTAAAGTCAATTAACGCAGAAATCAGAGTTCAAATGACACACAATATTAAGTTGATGTAATTACCAACATTATTACGTCAACACAAATTATAAATTAATGTTTGCAACTTAAAATGTTTATCTAAATCAATTAACTCACATTTTTATCTTGCAACCATGCATTTAATTAAGTGGAGGTGAAAGGTCGCCTGAATTCGTTTTTAGAGTGCAAAAGCACTATTTCCTTATTTAGCTTGTGTGGTTTCTATTCTCCATCCTTTGGTTATATTTGATTTGAGTACAATGAAGAATCATCATGAGAATGTTGAGCAGGAGAACGAGTGAATAGCACATATAGGCAAGGCACGTTTATTTATATAGCACCTTTCAGCACCAGGCAATTCAAGGTGCTTTACAAAAATGAAAGACATTCAGAAAATGGCATTTAAAATCAGTCATTAAAAAGAAAAGCTGATAAAATAAACATTAAAAGATAAAAGTTACAGTGCAGTCTAAGATATGAATAGTTCAATTATTTCGGTTCTTGATTTTTTATTTATTCACAGAACCTCCCTTTGGAAATCCGAACATTTCCGTCCCGATTGTTCATTTAGACTGATTGTTTTCACCATGTTATGCTCGCATGACATCCACAATCGGACCCTCAGGAGGGTGTACTAGCCCCCTACTCTGCTTTGCGTTCCATAACAAAGTCTTTAAGTGTTACCTGAACACCCCGTGTATAGGCCCTTAAAAAAAATCTGTTTTAAAGACAGACACGATTCAACATAACTAAGCTGCTGTATGTATACGCTATATTTTGTAAAGAAAAAGATCAGCAAACATTTACATTTTTGTGTGATGTTTTACACAAGGATCAAACTGTAAAGGCAACATTTTTATTATCAGCTCTTAAGCCCTTTCTGCTGTGGTGTAGGTTGTCAATAGGACTTCATGATAAGAATCTATTTTCAGTACATTTGAACCGATTTTTATTTACATATTTTAAAAATATGAAATAGATGTGAGGTGAAACCCAGCTGTATGATTGAGGCGTCAGCACACCATCCACTCCTCAGCAGCTCGGCTATTGTGATCCAATACCCTGAGACAATACATATCAGGATCTGAGGCTTCAGACCTCTGTTCATAAATATATAAGCCTTCCATAAAAATACTCTTGAAATGCAGCACTACTAAGCAAGTGTTAACACCTGAGTATTGTACTTAATGAAAGGGAACATTAAAAATGTGAATTTAATTCAAGTTAAATTGTCAAACAAGTAAACAGCAGCACTAACACAGCACAATATAATCTCTGCATTTTACCCATCCAAGTATCAGGGAACCAATATACAGAGCTCTGGTCCACCTCGGCACTGCCCTGGAGGTGTAGTGGCACTCTGGGCACTAGTCCACAGCCTTGGTTCCTATGGACTGAGACAACTCCACTTCAAGTTCTTGTACTATTTTCAACACTTTAAATACTTTGTGTTGGGAATGCCAGCAGTCAGTTTAAGGTGCACCCACTAGAGGGGGACATGCACAATCTATACAAGATATGCTGCAAGCAGTCCTCAGGGAGTACAGGTTCAGTATCTGTGGGCCCCTCCTCATGTGGGCTGGAGGTGGAATGAGAGAGCGGATGAGCTGGCAAAGAGGGCTTTAAAGAGGGGAAATGCAAGTATTAGTAAGTGAGAGGTTAAGTGTGAAATCTGGGAGAGTGTGAATCAAATGTAGCAAAATAGGTGGGACACAGAAGGGGAAGGGAGGCATCTAGATGTTGTACTTTAGTAAAAGTCGAAGTACCAGAGTGTTGGAGTACTCTGTTTCAAGCGATAGCTCTGCATTTAAAGTGTTACTCAATTAAAAAAATATTATCATCAAAATATACTTAAAGGTGGGGTAGGTAAGTTTCAGAAACCGGCTCGAGATACACTTGTTGTTATATTCCATGGAATGCTCTTAACATCCCGATAGCAATGAATATCTGAAGTGCTTTGACAAAAAATCCATAAAAAATGTCATCTGTAGAAGCCGTAATACTGTAAAAAGTACAACCAATCCGTTTAGCCGTCCCGGATGGCCTACCTGCCTGTCAGCCTTCCATCGGGCACAAACTTATCTCGTGCCCTCATTGGTCGTGTGCGCGTTCGTGTGTGTTGGAGGAGGGGCTCTATAAGGAAGTGGCAGACTTTCTCCAGTTGTGTATTTTCAAATTCTAGCGATCTCGAGCCGGTTTCTCAAACTTACCTACCCCACCTTTAAAGTACCAAAAGTAAAAGTAGTCATTGTGCAGATTGGTCCATCTCAGAATAATATATATGAAGAAGAAGATGGAGCTTTATTGATCCCCCAAGGAGGAAATTCAATTTCCACTCTGTTTTACACGCACATGCTTTTTTAAATACAGATACAAGTACACACAGTTATGATTACAACATGCACATACATATACAAATACTCACAGTTATATGCACACATGCACATGCATTGAGAGGTCAGAGCAGAGGCAGCCAGTCTAGCCGGCGCCAGTGAGCAGTTGGGGGTTAGGTGCCTTGCTCAAAGGCACTTCGGCAGTGGCCCAGGAGGTGAACTGGCTCCTCTCCAGTACTAGTCCACACTCCGTATTTGTTGGTCCGATCGGGACGTGAACCGGCGACCCTTCGGTCCAAAGTCCAACCTTTCTTTCTTTTTTTTAACGTTCAATTATAATTATTTGGCAAAATTACATTTTATTACATTTATTTACAAGAAAAGTGTTATTTTTGTCCAATTTGGACCAATTGTATCTGGCTTGTGACTTAAAACATAAAAGTAATAATCAAAATATGATTCATCCTCAAAAAATGCTTTTAAACCAATTAACAAATGAAGCTCAGCGCAAGTTCAACCAGCAAGACCGTCTTTACTCATTCATGTATTTCTATCTCCATGTTTCTACTCTCTCTCCTCTCAATAAGTGACCGGGGGCGTCACTCTTTAGCTCAGCCAATCACTCCGCTCTATTCCCAAGAGCCTAGCGTGCGTCAAACCCTTTCAACCCTGCTCTTTCCCCTCTGACAGCTGTCATTTCAGGTGACTCAACGCAACCCTCCTCCACCCCTTTTCACCTCCTGTCCGTCTGAATCCAGGGTCAAGCTAAGCCCCTGCCCTTCAGACCGACCCAACTATCCATTCGCCACCACCAGTGTCTAGACCCCGGGGGGTTTTCATCGGATCGGTTCTTCCCTCCCGAATGATACTCCTGCACAACGGGGCCTAATCGCCGAAACTACTGTCACTTTCATTTGTGTATCTGCGTATTAAATATGTATTATAAAAACCGTCTCTCCTGATTGAACTAAATATAACTGTTCACACTGATGTAAACAAGATTAACTAAAAAAACATTAATTGTCATCAACCAGCCTTTAACATTTCCTGTTCACAAAATGATATTTTATTTTGCCTTCGATTCAATGAGGGTGCTACCCTCCACAAAGTCCTCTGTGAATTTAACTTTCTTGTGGTATCTGTGTAAAATGTCAATGTCTCTTTTCATTGTCCGAACGAAAATGTTCCACACTTCGACTTTTCTGTCCTCATAATGGGCTACATTCCTTCTTATTTTAACAGCATGTAAAATTGCAGTCCAACCCCCTACAGACTGAACCACTGCCGCCCCCATATGATATGTTTTATAATTATTGATGCATTAAAGTTTTATCAAAGCTGGTAAAGGTGCAGCTAGTTTGAATGACTTTGCAGGGCAGCTTGTGAATTTACTCAAAGTAAAATACTCAAGTAAAGTACAAGTACCTCTAAATTATACATAGGTACAGTACTTGGGTAAATGTACTAAGTTACTTCCCACCTGTGTAGTGGTTATAGGAGAGAAGAAACCGTGTTGACTATGTTGAGATTGGGGCACTGCTCACTAAACAATACATTCAGACAGGATTGTGTGAGGAATGTCAAGAGGAGGAATCAGTAGAGCATGTAGAACTGAGATGCAGAATGTAACACATTTTAAGGAGTATTATTATTATTGTTATTATTATCATTATTATTATTGTTATTATTATCATTATTGTTATTGTTATTATTATTGTTACCATTATTGTTATTATTGTTATTATTATTGTTATTATTATTATTATTATTGTTATTATTATTTTAAAGGGATTTAGAATGTACACCTATGCATGATCCACACTCCGGAACAGTAGGGTGGCGGTAATGCACCATTAAAAGTCTCCTATCATGCAAAATGCACTTTGTGATGTCTTGTATACATGAATGTGTCCCCAGTGTGTCAGGGAACTCCCAAAGTGTCAGAACACAAAACCCTCTCTCTTTTCCTCCGTACCCAAATCTCTAAAAAGCTGGTACAACGGGGCTGATCCAGATTTGCGTCTGCTATGACGTTATATCGAAAATGTGGGCTGGTTTTACACCCATGGCCCAATCAGAAACGTTGCTATCAGAAACAATGCGCGACGTGTTTTGGACATAATGTGGTCTTTGTTTACATTAGCAAGCATGGCTAACACTCAGAGCTAACCTGTACTGGAGAGAGTAGCCTATGTGTAAAAAAGCGGGATATAAAAAAAGGAACTGACCTTGTGGTAAACCCTTGTGGAGAAAAAGCATTTGAGCTCCATACTGTTTCAGAAATAATCCTTGAATTGGTTTTGAACATGATGTGGCATTTAATCACAGCAGCATTTAGCTGAGAATCTGTTGAGTTATCAGCCTTCTCTTCTCTCTGCAGCTCTGCTGCATGTGGCTCCAAAGGGGGCGGGCCTACACAGTTGTTATGCTATACCACATCGCCCTTCACTGGATGTATAATGAGCTGCACTAAACTACATTTTAGCATTTAAAATACCTAGCCATTCTTTTGAGGTTATTTTGGTGAAAGTAACTAAAAAGTAACTAAAGTAATGTAACTCATTACATTTTCATTTTAGCATTTAAAATACCTATTCTTTTGAGGTTATTTTGGTGAAAGTAACTAAAAAGTAACTAAAGTAATGTAACTCATTACATTTCAGAGACAGTAATATTGTAATTTAACTTATTACTTTCAAAAGACAGTAATAAGTAATATGTAATATATTACATTTTGGAAGTAACTTGCCCAACAATGTTCATGTTGTTGTGAGTGTGGACGGAGCAGAAACAACGTTAGCTTGGCCTGATCGATCCGATCTCCATTCAGAAAACACGCATTTTAAAAGGTTTTTCGCATGCTGTCTTGTCTGCACACTTCTCAAAGCATTAATTCATGGTTTTTACTAACCTGTATCAGTATGTTTTTACTTCGGCATCATTTTTAAACGTGTATTACAATTAAGTCTCAGTAAAAATATGTTAATGTTGTTGTCGTTGGTATCTACCATAGTATTTACATGGATATAAGCCCCACCCCCTGGCCAGCGCGTCTTATTTGAATGATGCGAGTAAACACAGCTGATAGCCGCGGTGAAACACGAGCGATTAGAGCGATATATTTCACCTTTTGATTATTATAGTGATGCACGTTCAAAACAAAGCACTTTGGCATGTTACCACATCCGTTTTAAAATGCTTAATAAGCACCTTCACTTTAAAGATACTAATTTATCGGTCATAATCTAAGGCTGCAGTCAAATTGTCAGTTTAGCTTAGGAACATTCCTAACGGAGTGTAATGACCCGGAAGTACCTCAGTGGCAGCCATGATAAGAGCTGTTTAAATTCTCTAGATCACATGTGTCAAACTCGAGGCCCGGGGGCCAAATCAGGCCCTTGGTGGATTTAATTTTCGGCCGACAGGATAATTTCTAATTACTATTAGATCTGGCCCGCCGGTATATTGCACGCACACCTTCACTCAATCCTGAGGGTTTCCTCAGCTCAGAGCCTGACCCCAAACATTGATGAATTTGCACCCAAGATGTGATGCCAAGTATCTGGCTCGAACTAGCATCACAGAGCAGCACACTGAGTTTACATGGATGTTTCCTTCTGCACTTTCTTTCTTGAGACAACAGGGCATGTTTGGTTTTTTCTTTGAGGGAAATTGTTTTTTGAAGCTGTTGTTGGCCTGTGGAAAAATGTAATCATAAGAAATGACTTTGGAAAAGCTGCAGATAGAGCCATAAGAAATGACTCTGCAGATAGAGCCATAAGAAATGAATGCAACTGATTATTTAATGTTTTGTTTTTATAGGCAATAATTTAAGCTTTGTTAGTCCCAGGTTTAATATGTGCAACACACTCATTTCAATAAGTTTTGCAATAAACATTGAACCAGTCCGGCCCTCGACTAGTTCCCATTTTTTAATTTTGGCCCACTGTGTATTTGAGTTTGACCCCCCTGCTCTCTAGATGATAGGAAAGGAGGTTTGAGAAAATGCTGCCCCACAATGCAGCATTTGCCTTCACACAACATTCAGCCGTTCACGGAAACAACCGATTATGACCGATAAATTAGTATCATGAAAGTTACGGTGCTTATTACGCATTTTGATGTGATAACTTTTGTTTTGAACGTTCAACACTATAATAATATGAACGTTACCTTTTTACTGAAATTTTCAAATAAAGTCAACATTTAATAGTGTTTAATCAGTTCAGTCAGCTGTGTGGGGTTTCTTAAACGTTTAAAAGATGTTTTAATGGTGATATACACAGTGGTAGGTTAAGGACTAACGTTTATAATAAATACATTTGTATTTATTTTAAGATATTTTCATACAATCATACGTATTGGGATTCATGTGGATTAATACGTGTGGACCGGAGGGTGACAAGCATACGTTTCACTTTACTTTTAAATTCCAACATTGGTCATGAAAAATATTTGTTTCTCTGTTGTCCCCATTCCATCCATCCATCCATCTTCTCCCGCTTATCCGTGGTCGGGTCGCGGGGGTAGCAGTTCCAGCAGAGAGCCCCAAACTTTCTTTTCCCTGGCCACATCAACCAGCTCTGACTGGGGGGTCCCAAGGCGCTCCCAGGCCAGCGAAGAGATATAATCCCTCCACCTGGTCCTAGGTCTACCCCTTGGTCTCTTCCCAGCTGGACGTGCCTGGAACACCTCCCTAGGGAGGCGCCCAGGTGGCATCCTAACTAGGTGCCCGAACCACCTCAACTGGCTTCTTTCGACGCGAAGGAGGAGCGGCTCAACTCCGAGTCCCTCCCTGATGACCGAACTTCTCACCTTATCTCTAAGGGAGACACCAGCCACCCGGCGGAGGAAACCCATCTCGGCCGCTTGTATCCGCGATCTCGTTCTTTCGGTCATGACCCATCCTTCATGACCATAGGTGAGGGTAGGAACGAAAATGGCCCGGTAGACAGAGAGCTTTGCCTTCTGGCTCAGCTCCCTTTTCGTCACAACGGTGCGGTAAAGCAACTGCAGTACCGCTCCCGCTGCTCCGATTCTCCGGCCCATCTCACGCTCCATTGTCCCCATTCATAAAGCATAAAACAACACCATCAGAGAATGATGCAGTATATCTAGATGAGTTTACAGTAGTCCACTGTTCTTATCATACATCCATGTAGTCCGCTGTATAGAAAACTGTTGTTTCCCCCCATTCATGACGTTGACTGGTGCATCATAAATACGTCGATAGTGTAAATGCAGTCGGATTCTCTAAAGTACTGCAGTCTCTTCTCCTAAGTCCTTTTGAATTCTCCTATCCACTATCCCTTAACCCTGTGACGTTTCACACAGAGGTCAAAGAATAGTGGATAGGATACGAGCTGATTTTTGGACTATAGAGAGGCGAAGTCCCTCCCTTTCCGGGAGCCTCCATGGGACCCCGGAAGCGTAAAATTATACATTGAAGTCAATGGAGAGAGAAAGGTTATCTTTTGATCCCGTTTGAATTGTGCCACGAATGACACATATGATGTTTGTCAATTTAAAAGAAGTCAAAAAATTTTAAATGTGTCGTAAAACTGTGAAGTTACACATTTTTTTGTGTGAAACCGCTCAGTGAACTACAGGTCTCTCGTCTCGCACAATACGCGTCACCATCACAAAGATGGCCGTCACGTTAGCAAATTTCACCTGTTTCTTTCAGAATGAGAATAAAAGTATAAAACGAGGTGAACATCACTACAAGTCTGGACACGTTGAGAGCTGTACATACACGAAAGAGGAGTTAGTCGGTTCTGTAAGAGCAGCGGGACCGGCTTTATAAGGTTTCGGTGAGTAATATGAGTGCAATGTGTAACGTTAATGTCAGCTAGCTAACATTAGCTAACAAGGTACACTAACGTGTTTTGTTTCAGTAACTAGTGTTCTCCTTTAGAACTTCGTGGTCTCTGTGTATGCTGTGGATAACATTAGTGTTCACAAGAACAAGGTAAACTCCCGTGTTTTGTTTTAGTTGCTCTTCAGATTGAAGCGGCCAGTTTTATATCGACTATACCAGGCATCCTCAAACTACGGACTCCGGTCCGGATCCGGACCGAACCACCACTGTCTCCAGACTCTGAGCAAATTATACTTTTCATATTTATTATCTCTCTGTATTATATGTGAGACATCGCCACAACGCATTCGCAACGAGTCAAAATTCTCAGCTATGTCCACTGCAAACAGCGCTCTGCATGTCTGACTGTTCCACTGTGTTCCACCTGTGTGTGTCAACGAATGTCGAATCACATTCAGTAGCAAGTCAGCGTTTTTTCCCCCCCACCAACAGTCTGCCAATCAGAGGCACAGGAGGGCGGGTCTTCGCGGAATGAAAATGCGTATGTCGTCTCTTTCAACCTGTCTGAGTCAGCGCGGGAGTCATAATAATAAATAAAGTCAGAGCGAGAGTTGACAGTGCATCTAGTTGCATGTAGCTATACTTAGTTTCAGCTGTAGCTAGTAAAGCTGGAAAAATGGCATGTTCAAAGATGACCAATAAAATAAAAGTCGACAGTGAAAACCGGCAATTCAAAGATGAGTGGACTGAAAAATATGCGTTCATCCTCCCTCCAGCGAGCACCAAACCAATGTGCCTAATATGCCAAGAAACGGTAGCTCTTGTGAAGAGTGGCAATTTGAAACGGCATTATGAAACGAAACACGATTATTTTGAAGCGACCTTCCCTCAGAATTCAGCAGTAAGAACCACAAAAATAAATGGGATGAAATCCTCATATCAAGCTGCAAGCAGGATTCTTGTAACATCTATGTCACAACGAGAAAAGGCAACTGAGACCTCACTCAGAGTGGCATGGGTGTTGGCTAAACACAAGAAGCCATTCTCTGATGCAGAAATAATTAAAGAATGCATGACTGAAGTGATTGAGACCTTGTTTGAAGGCAAACAAAAAGAGGAAATAACAGCTAAAATCAAGCAAATCCCCCTCTCAGATTCCACAGCAACCAGAAGAACGGAAATACTGGCTGGTGATTTGATTCATCAGCTTTGTGATGGAATCAAACATGCACAGTGCATTTCCTTAGCTGTGGATGAGTCCACTGACACCACTGACAATGCTCAGTTGCTGGTGTATGTGCGATTTTATGATGAGACAAAGGGGGAGTTTGTTGAAGATGTGTTGGGCCTGACAGACCTCAGTGGACACACAAGGGGGGAAGACATTTATAACGCAATCATGGGAATGCTGAATGAAAGAGGGATAGATCTAAAGAAAGTGGTGTCAATTGCTACTGATGGAGCTCCAGCCATGATGGGGAGAGAGAGAGGACTGGTTCAGCGCCTGAAAGATCACCACCCTGACCTGATCTCATACCACTGCATAATCCACCAGTCTGTCCTTTGTGCAAATCTTGGAGAAGTGTACTCTGAAATCATGGCAACAGTGATGAGACTCATAAACTTTTTGAGAGCATCATCTTCACTGCAGCATCGCTTGCTGCGCACATTCCTGACAGAGGTCAATGCCACTTTTGATGATTTGCTCCTGCACAACAACATCAGATGGCTGAGCAAAGGCAAGGTCCTGGAGCGTTTTTGGGCCATTAGGAAAGAGCTGCAAGTGTTTCTGTCAGAGCAAAAGAGTGCGAAAGCAAAACAGTTCATGGAATTCATGCAAAATGAAGAGAACATGGAAGCTGTTGCATTTTTGGCTGATATAACATCTCATCTCAATGACCTAAATCTCAAGCTACAGGGCAAGAACAACACAGTGTGTGAGCTGATGTCAGCAGTGCGTGCTTTCCAGAGGAAACTGGAGGTTTTCAAAAGTGACCTACAGGTAAGCCTTTTTAATATTTTCTACCACACACATTTCCTGGATTCCAATGAACACCTTTATCATACCCTTTTAAGCAGTGCTCCTTATATAATTTTCTTATTTATTTTTGTTTTTTTTGTTATGTTTTCCTACAGGAGGGACTGCTCCACTTCCCCACACTTTTGGAACAGACCAAAGGAGAAAATCGTCCTCAGAATCATGTTGCATTCCTGGAGAAGCTGATTGAAAACTTCAAAATTCGCTTTGATGACTTCAGATTAGGAAAACAAGTCCTACTGTTCATTGAAAACCCATTCCTGGTCAGAAATGTCAGAGAGTTCTCTGCAGAAGCACAACAAATCTTCCCATGGGCCAGTGCTGCTTCTCTGCAAAGTGAGTTGATTGTCCTCCAGGAAAGCCTTGCACTGAAAGAGGCTGACTGTGACACTCCCACCTTCTGGACAAAGATGGTCACTGCAGCTAATTTCCCTCTCCTGCATAAGATGGCACTTCACATTCTCACAATGTTTGGCTCAACCTACAGGTGTGAGTCTGCATTCTCAACAATGAACATGGTGACGAACAAGTACCGCAGCCGACTCACCAATGAACACTTGCATCAGTGTGTCCGCCTGGCCATCACGCCTTTTGTGCCAAAGTTCAAAGTCTTGGCAACAGACCAAAGGTGCCACTTCTCTCAGCAACAGTGTTTGACACAATGTACAATAGTTCTGGACTTATTTCGACTTTGATTTTTGGGATGGTTTGATTCACTTCGAGGCTTTTTGTTTTTGCAACCTCGTGTTCAGAATCTTTTTGCAATTAAAAGTTTGAATGACCATATTAAACGGACCTTTGTCTTATTGAACATTTTCTTTCTGGACCTTTAAGATTTGTATTTGAGTACCTCTGGACTATACTGTATGTGTGATCTCCTTTTACATCTCGTTGTGTCATTTGAGTTTATTTGCTGTGTGTAGATTCAAGGGTTTTGGTTATCTTGTCAATTTATTTGGTTATCCAGGCACAGCTGTGTGTGACTCCCTCGGGTACACTGGTATGTGTTTTCCTAATGTAGAGAGCATTGATTAATTAATAAACTACACACTGAGTCTAGATCCTGACCAAGTCCTTTTTTATTGTTGATCAAATGTTTTTCAAAAATGTATTCATACACATTTAGAAAAATACAATGTACAATCACAACCAGTACAACGCACATTACAAAAAATACAGAAAAAACAAACAATAACAACAATCAGACAAGAGGACAAAACTATGGAAAAATAACCCCTCCCACCCCCAGATCCGGACCATCCTTGTATTATTTCTCATTCAATCTATTATAGCATGCTAACAAACATGGTACTTACTTTATTTGTACAGATCTGCAGGGGAGACGATGGCGCGATGCAGAGCGCTGTCTGTGATTGTGCACGGGGGATGTACAAATGCAGCCACGCTGCAGCATTGGCAATATGTGCCATGTGGCAGATCAGCTCCACAGATGTTGAGTGCCAGTGGAGGAAGCCTGGCACTTCCAAAGTAGTCCAGCCGGTGTCTCAACTTTACCAACAGTGAGAGGAGACATACAACCCACTGGCCAGAGACATCGCCTCTCAGGATGTGGACTGGTTCAGGTCTGCACTGAGGGGCGCACAGTGTGGCATGGCATGGCTTTTGTCACCTGAGCCAGAGCCGCGGCCTCAACATCAGGCCATTGTCACCGTGCCGGAGCTGGTGAAGGGGCATGGGGGTCGGGGGCTTGATTTATTCTTTATGAAAATAGTTGACTGTTGGAGAAATGAATCCAAATGAAACGTTGGACTGAACTACAACTACGCCTTTAAATCTCTACGGACTGTTTTTCAGTGGGATGGCAAGTTCCTATCTTTAAACATTTAATAGTTTTTTCTCCGAACAGATTTGATTTTCTGAAGTTAATTTAACTTAACCATGTAAGGTCATTATTAAAAAGGTACAATCAATTTGTTTAGGGTTGACTAAAATAATGATAAACATTTCATTTGGATAATTTACTGATAGAATAAGAAACTCAATAATGCTCTACTCAGCTGTTCCTTTTTATAAAGTGAAACCGTTGAAACGATAGATTTTAGTAAACTTAAAAACAACCTTCTCCAAAAGCTATCAAGGAATATACCGAATACTTATTTTAGAACTTTATTACATATTATTTGTATATAGTTTGAATGATCCATAATTGACAGAAGCTTGTGTTTACACTTACCTGTTACTCATATATTAATCAGTATTGGGTCCACTCCTATTCATCATTTACCTCCTCCCACTAGGCACAATCCTCCGTCACCATGGCATCCACTTTCACTGCTATGCTGACGACACGCAAGTCTATATCTCAACCAAACCCAACACCTCCCTCACCACCTGCCTCCAGGATATCAGGAGCTGGATGAGCAGGAACTTCCTGAAGCTAAATGGTAGTAAAACTGAGGCCCTGCTCATTGGCTCAAAAAACACCCTCTCCAAAATCCTAACCACCCCACCCCCAAGCATCATGATCGACGGCTTCCCTGTATCCTTCACCAGCCAAGTCAAAAGCCTTGGCGTCATCCTGGACAGAACCCTTTCGTTTGCACCCCACATAAAAAAACATCACCCGGACTGCCTTCTTCCATATCCGCAACATTTCCAGACAAATTAGATTTACCAAATAAGTCAGCCATATGTTTGATTTGTATTCACTATTCAATATTCCTCAACAATACAAGAAACTTCACAATTCATGGGCTTTTATTTTGAAACGTTAACCCCAGAAGAGATTATGTTTGGTCCAAGTGGAGCTGGGAGAAGTTCCACTAAAAGGGCTTTATTTAGTAGAATTATTATTTATTTTGTAAACGTTTCCTTTAATTTGATAATTTAAATAAATTGTCTTTCAGTCTTGATACACTCCGGTACAGTAGGTGGCAGCATGCACCTTTACACGTTGGGTTGTAGTCCGCCATTAAACCAAAAGAAGAAGAAGAAGGAGATTCTCTTGGATATGATTGGCTGTGTTCACACTGTGCTGATGTGGTCTTCCGTTAGCAGAGCTGTCGACACATTCAGAACAATATTACTGTTTTATTATAATTATAAAAAATAGCCACTGTACTTTGTTGATAATGCCTTATTATCAGACCTGGGAGGAGTTTTCCCGCGCAGCAGAGAAGCTGTATCTGACAGACCCCATGAAGGTGAAACACTTTACATGTGAAGTAGCTTAGCATGCTAAGGACCGAGTGTTAGTTGGATAGCTCGGTGGCTAGAGAATGTGCCCAGCAGCCAAAGCTGTGTCATGTTTAGATGTTCAAGTGGTTCTGATCTTTGACTTTAACTTCACCGTGTCCAGGTTCGGGTGGTTCTAAAGTACAGACACTGCGACGGAAACCTGTGTATCAAAGTGACCGACAACGCTGTGGTGAGTGAGGCCATGAGTGGTCTACAATAACTCATGCTAAATGTATTATTTTTACATTTCTGTTAAAAAGCTTGGACTGATGGACCTTGAGGAAGTCGAGGAAGATTAAGTAGACCTCAATTTCCAGGCAGCATGAAGGCACGGGCAGGAGAGCACATTTTAGAATAATGTTTCTGATATTGCGACGTATACATACTTATACTTGTACATCTTGACATTAACCATAATTCTGTCACCTCAATTGAATATTGTCTCATGTTGTCTTCTGTCCATCCCCACAGTGTTTACAGTACAAGACAGACCAGGCCCAGGACGTAAAGAAGATTGAGAAGCTCCACGGAAAACTGATGAGACTCATGGTGTCCAAGGAGACGCACAGCGGTTCCATGGACACAGATTGAAGAACTGTTGCAGCACTGGACTGAGCCTGCTGGACACAAAGTGCACAGTGTGGAGTCTGAGAGACGGGATGTGGCTGCCTATGCTGATTTAATATATCAGAGATGTGATATTAATACTGTCCATTTTTGATTCTCAGGATTTTCATTTTTTATTATACATTTCCCATTTTAAAATCTTATTATCATGGTTTTTTTCAGGCATTGTGATCCCGCCCCTAATAGTGTTACTATAAAGTAAGCTTTAACAGCTGCTGGGACATTTTAGAAAATGCAGAGGTGGAAGTTGAGAATGGTTGTGGTAATGTAGGACCAAATGTCCAAATCCTCTGCTGCAGTGTAGCTTTGGCACCTTGATTTCTTTAGAGCCTGCATTTCCATTTTAAAGCAGGTGAAAATGAGCGTGATGAAGACACTGCATGTCTCTTCTATTTTCTTCATCCAGGATATGTAGCTGTAGGTTGGATTTCAGCACAGCGATCTTTTAGTTTTTCTTCATGGACATTAATGAAGCAGGAACATTTGACTTTCTTACCAGTGTGGAGAAAGCCCCCACACCTGATTGCTAATGTATTCTTCTGAAAATCAATGTTACATTTTCAATAAATGTTTGTTTACCCCAGCACAGCCAGTATCTCTGATATATTTGTCTTGTGTTGGTATTGTTTGCAACGTGTTTCAAAACCGTAATTGTCTGCAATGGGGGAGCGGGTATATGTAGGGGTACTGTAAAATAGTTAACCAAACCGGCAGGAAGTGTTTATTTTAAACGGGATGTTCTCAGTGGGGAATGTTGTCTAAATAATGTTAGCCTTTTACTGGTTGTGGGGAGGCCCAATCCCTACAGCACCTGTAGACGCTAAACTGTTCTTAATCGGCATAATACTACGTATCCCATCATGCACCTCTGGCATTTCCACACGCCCTTCACACAGTCCACTCAACCCTCCATATTTTTCGCTTCATACGCCATGAATTACAGCCCACCAGAACCATAGTGCACGCATCCTGACGCACCCCCCGCTGAGGACAGCAGCGTTGAGCAGGTAAACTCCTTCTGACTCATCTATAATGTTCTATCTGCAGCACTTAGTGGACAGCTTACAGTAGGCTAACAGGTCCCGCTTTAGGTGACTCCAAACGCTTCACTGCAAAAACAGTGCGGGGGCAAACGTGGACTTTCCTTCTTGAGGATGTATTACATTCGTAAACTTTATCTATGCAGGAAAATAATGACTATCCAGCAGCATCTGAAGCACACATGGTGATGTGATTGTGTCTGCAGTAACACGGTATGATACGGCTCGTTAGAGTCCATTCATAGTGGTCTTTATTCGGTGTCATGGATGTACATGGAGAGTTAAACAGTGCAGACTTTGAGCTCTCTGATCCGGTCAGCTGCACCACAGGACACCTTTGTTTGGCTGCATGCTTTTTCTACAAAGTTGTGAAATCAAAGTGCCCCCTGATTGATTGATTGATTGATTGATTGATTCATTTTATTTTGAACAAGTAAAATAAATAATTACAAACAACAAAGAAATGTTGCAGTGCATAGTCATGTTAAACAAAACAAAGTGACATTTACAACAACAACATTAGCAACATAAACAGTCATATTACTGCGGCCACACGAGGACGAATTCGGTCGTTTGCGTTACTGTTTAGTGTCATATAGACCGTTCGGCCACACGAGGACGACCGAATACGGCACTAAACGACTGAGGAAACGATAACGGGTCCCAAGGTGGATAGAAAGGCATACGCAACTCTCTGGGGGGTCAAACGGCTCCGTGTGTACGCCCTATCCGAACATTTTCAGATCACTGATAGTAGGCTTGTTTGAGACAAGCAAGACCTGCGCAGACCTGCGCAGACCTGTGCAGTTGCGATCAACGTCTTGCTAGTGCGTTGCATGATGGTTAGTCATTTTGTCCGACTTGCTCTGGAGGCTCGCCCACATGAGACTTTGAAATCTCGCGGGACAAAGACGCCCGCAGCCTTGAGAGCGAGGCGAGGCGAGTTGGCGCAGTTGCTCTCCACGAGCTGCGGAAGCGAAATGCTTGATGGGAAACGGCTCGCTGGTATCTCGAGCTGAGCGCTCATTGGTGGTTTTTACCACGTGCTGCTGATGAAACTCTCCAATTGGCTGGCAAAAGTTTGTTGTTGTTTTACGTCGCCACATCCATTCCCATTTTTCATCATTGTTCCACAATGTTTATCATCATGAAATTAATATCTATATATTTTTATACTATAGCCTACTGCTTACCGTTTTCATACTTTATATATCTTAGCATATTCATACACACTGTTCATACTGCTCACAGGCTGATATCTAGTGTATTCATACCCCACTGTTTATTCATCATTCAATTCATTCTATATGTTATTCTGTAGATTGTGTACATTACTTTCCACTTCACTGCTTGTTGCACCTGGTTAGAAGCTAAACTGCATTTCGTTGTCTCAGTACCTGTAATATGTGCAATAACAATAAAGTTTCTCTTTAAGTTAAACCAAATCATTAAAATAAGATCTAATGTAATGATTTGGTTTAACCTTATTTATTGAATACATCATTTAAAATGGCAAGATTAAATCAAATTACATCCATGTTGTAGACATCATAAAGCTTAAAGTGGCAGCTAAAGAATTAACACAGCAGCAGGTCTGTTCAATTCATGCTCATTAAGCTTCATGTGTGCGGATCTGAAGGGACTGATCATTTGTAGCCTGTCCACCTATCAGTTTTGCAAACATTAAGAGGGAGGAGCATTTCTATTGCATCCACTTCATCTGCAACGAAAAACGCCAACGCAATTTCCGCCATTGCAAACCCAGCCAGTCAAGCCGACTCCGAGTCCGAGCTGTCCGATTTAAGACGAGCTTTTTGACACCTACCCCGGCTGCGATCGGCTACTCTCGTCTACTTTCGAGGCGAGCCGCAATGTGTCTCAAACAAGCCTACTGATTGCGCAATAGCCCCACCTCTTCTGCTCACCGCCACCAACAACAACAACAATGGCGGATCGCAGAGTTGCTATCGTGCTCCGGACGCTATTGACCATGCTACAGTTGTTTGTGCAACATTATCATACAGCAATAATGATGAGGCAATAACCCCGCCTCTCCCCACCTCTGCTGCTCACCCCCGCGTCAAAGTAAACTGCACCCTGAATTCAGATTATTTATCTTTCTCTCGATATGGACCTAAACGCGAGTGAAGTCTAATCTGACAGGACGGAGACACGCAGCTCTGCTCACCTGCAGCTCCTCCCGCTGCAGCAAAACACACACTTCAAGTCAGATCATCACCCTTAGCTATTTTAATGACCTCTCAAACTAAACTAGTTATAAATATGTTTATTTTTACAGTCGGCCGGGTCACTCATTACTGGATCAGCTGCTGCATGAGACTGACGCTGTCCGAAGAGAAGGAGGAAAAAGAGAGGCTCCGTGTATTTTATTATTATAATATATAGAGTCGTTATTCATTTGTTTTAAAGCTCAATAAATAACAAAGAAGACCTTTGATCGGCACTTTTATAATTTTGTCCGGAAGATTTAAACTTTAATACACGTTGACTGGCGAAAAACGCTGCCCGGTTCCCTCGGCCCCCACCGCGGAGAATAAACAGAAGGACAACAATGCTTCTTCGCTGCTTTTGTGGAGGAAGTTACAGCGCCACGTACAGGCTCCTGCATATGTACTGCAGCTTCTCCAGCGGTTGGAGCTAAACGGAGCGGTCTCGTGTGGACAGACACTATCCGGATATCTATTGCGTGTGGACGGAAGCTTGTTTGTGATTGCGTTTGCGCTAATCCTATGCGTTTAGCCGTTTTCGTCCTCGTGTGGCCGCAGCCTGGTGTTTGAAAAGGAGTGAGAAGAAGTATAATCTATTTAATCTCACCCCCTTGTCCCTAAATTATTTATTTATAATCTATAAATAATTATCATTATTATTATTATTATTATTATTAATCTGCTTTACTTGTTGATTGAAATATATACATTTTCACATATATATATATATATATACATATACACATATACATTCACACACATACACATACACATACATATACATCGTCGTCATACAGTCTACACCAGGGGTGTCAAACTCAATTTCATCACGGGCCACATTCGCATAAAGGTTGCACTCAAAGGGCCGGTTGTAACTATATAAATATATAATATATATATAAAATAATGTATTATATTACATTATTGCCTCTGAATTGGATTATTATCATTATAATAATTTAGTAATTAACTATGTATGAAAGCTGAAGTCCAGAAGTCTCTTCAGTGAGCATGTCACAAAATGAGATGCATTGTGGGACATGTAGTTTATGGGCAACCTGCTTATGTAAAGTGGCATGTAACCGTATAATACACATTATATTCTTTGCAAGCTCTTGTGGGGCCACATAAAATGAAGTTGCAGGCCGGATTTGGCCCCCGGGCCTTGAGTTTGAGTCCCCTGGTCTACACCCTCCCCATCCCTGTACCTGAGAAAATAATTTCTCTGTATTTCCTCTTGAACTGATTAATGTCTGGACATCGCTTTAGCTCCACATTCACACTGTTCCATAGTCTTACTCCGCAGGCTGAGATACAACATGTTCTTCTGGTTGTACGGACCCTATGAATTTCGAATTGAAATGGTCTCCTTGAACTATATCCCCCCCACTCGTTAAAGGTGGAGAATTTGAAAATTCACAGCCGGAAAAAATCTGCCACTTCCCACAGAGCCCCTCCTCCAACACACACGAACGTGCACATGACCAATGAGATAAGTTTGTGCACAGATGGAAGGCTGACAGGCAGGTAAGCCATCCAGCTAGCCGGCTCAGATGATTGGTCGTGCTTTTTACAGCACTACGGCTTCCACAGATGACATTTTTTTATGGATTTATTGTCAAAGCATTTCAGATATTCATTGCTATCGGGATGTTAAGAGCATTCTATGCAATATAGCAAAAAGTGTTTCTGAAATAAATTACATACCCCACCTTTAAATAAATATTTTTTGGATGTTTCCATTTTTTGCCTTAAACATGATTTGTGCTGTTTGGAATTCTACCAAGTCTGTACATTTGAGCAATTTTGACTGCAGGAATAATGCGTTAGTGTGATCAAGATATTTGGCATTGTGAATGATTCGTATGGCTTCTTTTTGTAGAATAGATACATATAGTTATTGCCCCAGATGTCAGCACAGTAAGTCAGATATGGTAAGACTAGTGAACAGTAGAGAATGTAAACTGGTTTTTGATCTAGAACTTGTTTTACTTTGTTTAGTATGGAAATACTTCTTGACAGCTTTGATTGTACTTTATTCGATGATTGTATGTGTAATTTCCAACTTATTGTGTCATCTATTATTAGCCCAATAAATGTAATTTCATGGACTCTTTCAATTTACATTAAAATTGTTTCTCACAAACTCTGCATTCAAACCATATATTCATTGTTCAGTTGGTTTTAGTAAGACAAGATGTCACATCTTGTTACACTTCAATAATTATTTATTATGTTGTTCATAGGATAAAAGGACTGACCAAAGGACATTTCGAGAAATTATCCTATCAACACTTTTTTTGAACTATTAACATAAAAACGTTCTATGGAAATCTAAGGAAAAATGGAAATCTTCTGGCGAGATCTTTTGTTCACCTGTTTTTAAAGGTCCCCTATTATACTGTTTGTCATCAATATATTATAGGTCTCTGGTATATACACAACATGTCTCCGAAGTGTGTGGCTCGAAATACCAGACAGATCATTAAAGCATCCCATAATCCCCTCTGTTTCAGCCCTGTTTCAAAAGTGCTGATTCTCTGACTGTTACTTTAGATGAAAATAAAGAGCCCCTCCCCACGCCCCTCTGAGAGACATTTGGTTACAACGAACACAATGGTGCTCTAGGAGGAGATTCAGGAGATAACGTTTTTTATGATGTCATAAAAAACGTTATGACATCATAAAGTGGCCAAAATCTGATCAGCTCATTTTCAGACAGGTTTTTATATAAATGGATCAGGACAAAAAGTGAGCCAATCTTTTTTCCTGAAACTTTCAGAATTTGTTTTACACAGTGTCCCCACATGTTTATGTATACAAGACATGAATAATGGATTTTGCATAATAGGTGACCTTTAACTCATAAACAAAGGAATGGAAACAATATCTCAAAAGGTATCAAGTTTAACTTGACTCTCTTCCTACATGAAAGTTTACTGTCATAGCAAACATAAATCAAACCATTGAAATGTTATATTGTTTTATGCATGGTAAATATGTTTGCATTTTGTATTTGTTCTTTACATCATTGTGTTTCACCCCCAGACACGGAGCACCATGTTCACAGAGCTGCTGGTTTGCCTGTTGATTGGAGGACTCATCTGCTTCCTGGTTCAGAGGAGCAGGAAGCAGGTCTTGAAGACCGAGGATGGCTGGTGGGGGCCCGGTGCACCCCCTGATGGGGGGGAGGACGTCACTATTTATCCCTTTAAAGTCAGCACCAGTGATAAAGAATTGGAGGTTAGATTCCCTTTTAGTTTATCACTCAAGCAGTGTTGGGAGGGTTACTTTGAAAAAGTATCCTGTTACAATGACTATTTACATGTTAAATGTAAATCAATAACCTAATCTAAGTATCACAACATACAAGTAATGTAACCTGATTACTTTTGTTACTTTTGAATTACCTCAATATCGAATGCAATGCAAATAAAATACAGTAAAAATAAATATCAAAAGAAGGCTTTTAATCAAGTGTATGAATGAAGACAACAGAACACCTAAGAACCTTCTCTGGTGCGCACCCGACACAAGTTTGTTACATTGTTTCATTTTTCAGAAGGTTCGGTTTGCGTTCATACGGGCAAACCTCAAACGGAGTATAAACTGTAGTCAAAAGTCATGTGCTCGGAAATGCTGTTCAACAATTGGTCAAATCACACCAACCCACACGAACCGCACCAAGGGGTTACACGCTCCAGGAACATGTATAGATAAAGCAGATTCAGGCAGCAGGCCTATCGATTCACACTTAAAGTATTAGCCTACAGAACAGTATAGCATACAACGCAGAAATATGCACTTTTTCAGTTTACTAAAGTATATGGATTAGGCGATGACAGTATTTTAAACAAATCAAGTATCCACCTACTGAATTTTCAAAAAGAACATATAAAAAAGAAAAGCAGATTCAACCAGCACGCCTACCTATTCCAATCGCCACCCAAAGAAAGTGTTTTTTTAACTAGAGGCCACGATGATGGTTTCACTTTAGACTAGTTTCACTGGTTGTTGTGAGACTGGTGAACTGTGCTTCTTAATATGCTTTTCATTATTTGAAAATGTATTGTAACATTGTAATCCTGCTACTAATCCCCTTTTTTTTTTTTAAACTACCAGTAATCTCATTCTTTTTTTATATATAACTGCAAGGGAATAAAGTATGTTTGTTTGTATCCAGATTACTTAATCCCGTTATCCAGTACTCCTCAAGCCATCAATCAAGATAACTCCATAGCATTTACTCATGTTCCCCTGCACACACCATATACATATCTCTGTCTTTCTTGCTTCCTTCTTGCAGGACCTGTACACAAGGATAGACCAGACTCGCCCTGTCCCTTCACTGGAGGACAGCCAGTTTAATTATGGCTTTAACTCCCAGTACCTGCAGAAAGTGGTTTCTTACTGGAGACATGACTTTGACTGGAGGGGACAAGTGGACAAGCTTAACCAGTACTCCCACTTCAAAACTAACATTGAAGGTGAGTCTAAATTGCACACACTCATGGAGAAGATGTTGTCCTTCTCTAACCCCATCTTCTTCCTCTTCCTGTTTGGACTGCCACCCAGGCGTTAAAATCCATTACCTGCATGTGAAGCCCAAGAAGGTGCCGGTAGGATCTGCTGCCATTCCTCTGATAATGGTTCACGGCTGGCCGGGCTCCTTCTATGAGTTCTATGGATTGATTCCTCTGCTGACAGAACCCACAGAGCCACATGACCTGGTGTTTGAGGTTGTGTGTCCTTCCATACCAGGGTACGGGTTTTCAGAAGCACCACATAAGAAAGGTGAGTTGGCAGACATTCATAGGAAAATATAAATTTATAAAAACAAGAATATCTGACATTTTGTGTGTGAGAACAGGTTTTGATTCAGTGTGTGCGGCACACATCTTCCACAAACTGATGCGGCGCCTGGGCTTCCAGCAGTTCTACGCTCACGGAGGAGACTGGGGCTGGCTGGTCACCACCAACATGGCTCAGCTGCAGCCCAAGTAAGACACACACACTCTTTGTGTAAAGGTATTTACTATTTATACATCGCAGTGTTTAATCTTTTCGGTATTTATTTCATACCCCAGGACTGTCAGAGGCTTGCATGTGAACTTCGCCCCCCCTTCTAAGCCGGGGCTGCCCTTGGCTTTATCCGTCATGCTTGGGAACCGCTTCCCAAAACTGTTTGGCTTCACTGACATGGATGTTCAGCGTCTCTACCCCTGCATGGACAAACTGGTGGTGGAAACCATAAAAGAGTCTGGCTACATGCACATCCAGGCCACCAAGCCTGACACTGTGGGTAAGGACATCAAACTCCAGACCAGCTTCGGTAGAGTAGAAAAGGATTGATAGCATCTTAAATTGGTTTATCATTTTTCTTGTTTCTGGTTTAATATTCTCTCAGGACGAGGACTGAATGACTCCCCAGTAGGCCTGGCTGCTTACATTCTGGAGAAGTTCTCCACATGGACGAGCCGTGACTTCAGGAACCTGGAGGACGGAGGACTCACCAGGTACAGATAAATAAATACTTATACCAATACTTTTGTATATATAGTGTGTATATATATACACATTATATATACACAAGTATTGGAACTACAGGAGCTTTTATGATGGGGCCAGTGAGTCCAGTTATTCCACACCAAACTCATCCAACCAGGCCTTTATGGACCTGTAAAAGGTCCTCCCCCAAACATTTTCCACAGAGTAGGAAGCATAGAATTGTCCAAAATGACTTGGTAAGATGAAGCATTAAGAATCCGCTTCGAGGGGCCGAGGCTAACCCCAGAAAAACAGCCATAGCATTATCACTCCTCCACCAAACTTTACAGTTGGCACAATGCCGTCAGGCAGGTAACGTTCTCCTAGCATTCGCCAAACCCAGACTCGTCCATCAGACGGATAGAGAAGCGTGATTGGTCACTCCACAGAACACATTTCCACTGCTCCAGAGTCCAGTAGCGGCGTGATTTACACCCCTCCATCCGACGCTTGGCATTGTGCTTTGTGATGAAAGGCTTGATGCAGCTGCTCAGCCATGAAAACCCATGAAGCTCCCACAGTTTAGTGCTGATATTAATATATATAAATCTAGAATTCTGCAGTTATTGAGTCAGCAGAGTTTTGGTCACTTTTACACACCAAATAGTGAGCCCACATTTATCTGTACCGCTAAGCCTTGTATTGGCTACTTGGCTTACTTCGTCTTCTTCATCAGCTAACATCCTTGGTATCTGTTGTTCACAGAGTTGATTCTCCTTCCCATCCATCTTGATGTCTCTTGGCATCTCTTATGTACGGTGGCCGGCAGGTGAAAACGCGGAACAACGGCCCAAAACAAATACATAAGCAGGAAACAGCTGCAAATAATGAAATGAAAAACAAACAAACACTGAAAACAAAAACAGAAGAATGCTGCATTTACAGAAATGATGCAAACTAAATACAACACACAAACCCCGAAAACAAACACAACAAAAAAACGCTGCAAATACCAAAACGATATGCAAAGTCCAAAGCTCGTACAAATCCCAAAACACATAAAAAAAAAAACATTCCGGAAGTGCTCCAGGCCTCTACGTGGAACAGATTGATGTCTGACCCAAGCGTCAAACTCTGGGGAACAGCCGGGAAGCCAATACGGAAGTGCCACACACTGCAGTTCATACATGGGCCGCTAGGAACTGGCTGCAGAAAGGAGCAATTTCCATAGACCCCCATATTAAAATGCCCAACTTTACAGCAGAAAAAACATGCAATACATATTATTATCGATATAGTTAGATTCCACCTTCATGATTATGAATCTGTGAGTGAATTGTTTTCTAACATGACCCTTTTATTTATATTAGGTCTTAAGGTTTTTGCATAAATTAGGGCGTGGTCACGTTGATGGACACGTACATGCCTCACTGTCAGCTAACAGCAACTTGTCCACTCTGCTAGGCTACAACCATAGAGGCTACAACGTTAGTTAGTCATAGTACTGTACTTGACCCTTTAGCTTTAGCCGTGTTCGTGGTGATTGTGCCTTTTAGGGAATATTGTTACAAGTACCAGACAATTAAAATGTTGTGCTGTGCGCTTGAATGTACTAACAGAACTTCCAAGAAGTCTAAAATGATAATATTATACATGTTAACCCCGTTCGCAGGGTTCTGCTTGGTAGCTTAGCTTGTTACTTATTAGCCAGCTAAGGACGTAACCCTTTATGCATACATATACATTTTAGTTTATGATTCAGCCTTGGGTAAGACTTTTATAGTCTATGGCTATGACGCCCATAATGCTAAACGGGAGCAAATGTTAATAGGGGACCCAATTATCCCAGTGGTGGCCGCCGGAGCTAACTCTGTTTACTTCCAGTTCGGAGGCAGCAGGTCCCGCCTCGGCTCCGCCTCTTTGCCCTTATTTGGAGCAGGCGGGATTAGACTCTGACGTCACAGTCGAGCCGTTAGTGGCCGACTCCGCCTACTAAGGGCTTCACGGCAACTCTGCAGAATCCTATGGGTGACGTCACATTTATATATACAGTCTATGGTCTGACCAGACATAGACAGTGGCGGCGCCAGAGATTTTCTCTAGGGGGTGCTGTGGCCTGTGGGGTATCTTGACGTTTCATTGAGGGTGCTCAAACATTAAGGGTTTCCCATTAATGCACCAGCGCTACAGTTGAATGTTCTACTCCAACACTCCCCACACGCACACAGTGTACCTGTGACTGTTACAATGAAGGCTCGATAATCAGCTCACGGCATATAGGTGTAAGCAGGGATAAAGTACTATTTTTTTCAAGTGGGTGGTGGACCTCACGTCCTCTAGGAGGGTCCTCACCTCCTCTAGTGGGGTCCGGGGGCATGCTTCTCCGGGAAGATTTTTTTTAAATATTGAAGTTAAAAGCATCAATCTGGTGCACTTTGAGAGCAACATTAAGAGATCTATGGAAACATCTTTCAACAACACCCATATGAAACAGAACTGGAAACAGATTTTCTATTTCTTTATAGATATTTTACAAATCACTCCCCTTTTAAAACAAACCGTTGGAGACCCACTGAGATAACTAGACTAAAGTTAACTATCTAGACACTGAGAGTCCTTTACTTCACCTGAGCTGAGGTTACCTGAGACTCTCCGTCTGACAGGAGATAGTTCTCCCTCCACCTTGTTGTTGAAAAAGCTCCTTATATCCATTAGCTTGGCTAGCTAGCACCAGATGCTAACCACAACGATCTCCGGTAGATACCCACCGGTGCGCGAGCTCTCTCTCACTCGCTCGCGCAGGCACACAAAATGGCTCGTGCCACACACACACACACACACACACACACACACACACACACACACACACACACACACACACACACACACACACACACACACACACACACACACACACACACACACACACACACACACACACACACACACAGAGAGCAGAGCTTGAATCAAACACAGAGACCCAGAAGTAAGCTACTTGTATTCACGAGGCTATGCTATTATGTGCATAATCCCTCTCGCTTTCAGGTGGTTTTGATTGAGTGTCCACACATGGACGTTTAAGGACTAAAAAACGATCAATTTTTCACTTTGCTGTTAGCAAAAATAATGTGGCGCTCTAGCCAACAGGAAGTCACTCAAGTGTCACAAAGTAATGTAGCCTATGGGTAGGTCAAAAATCGAATGGGTGCTGCTGCCATTGGCCTAATCATATCACCTGTGTTGGCTTTATGTTTTTGGTCAAACATTTATTTATTTCACATTTGCACTGATGTAATCAATATTTTTCACAAAACGAAAACCACACCATTGGGAAAGCTTAATGTTTTGTTCAATACAAAAAAACAGGGAAAGGCTTGAAAAACACAGAGTTGAGACTCTGGGTGCAGGGTGAGGGTCTCAGTGCAGGTATTCAGGCTCCATTGAATCCCCCTCTGGTTCTTGTGCTGAAAGAGGGAGTAACAGACAGGAGAAAGGGTTATACACAACTATATAGCACCTATTGGATGGGAAATTGCCTTGGGGAGATAAGGTGTTTACTTATATAAAACAGTAGTATTAAACTTACCTTGTGTTTTCACTCTCACTTAAGTCCCTCTCCCTTTGCCATCAATCCAAATTCAGCTGAGCTGCAACATTATACAGACAGGTAATAATCAACATAATCACAAGGACACAATATGGCTCTGCTAAAAACACTCACTCTTACACGCACCAAAGTTATATTTATCTAATATTTAACTCCCTCCACCCCCGCATACAATCCCGTTTAGAAGCTCCTCTTCTCTAATTCAACAACGTTGGACGAAATGACATTAAGAGAACGGAATTTACAATTAAAAGGCTGTTCAAAGTGTGTTGCTAACTTGATTCGGTATCCTAGCTTAATCTGTTATCTGTAAACGTTCCCTAAATCTACTAATTTAGGGATAATCCACTGACATCCTTTAATACACATGTTAATTTGAATCAGATGTACTGATAATATCCGCAATATAAATCTTTAAACTTCTTCTTACCTTTAAAAGTCCGTCACGAACAGTCTATTATGCTGCAACTCTACAGCTCTGCTAACCTTGGCGCTAACTTCCGGGGAACGATTGAGAGGCTCCACGATCCGCCATTGCTGTAAAAAAGTGGTCCATTGGAGTGAACGGAGATGACATAACTCTCAGTCTATATGGCGCTGGTTCTCTCTATGTCTGGTCAGACATCAATCTGTTCCACGTAGCGCGCCCCCTAGAGGCCTGGAGCACTTCCGGAATGTTTTTTTTGTATGTGTTTTGGGATTTGTACGTGCTTTGGACTTTGCATATCGTTTTGGTATTTGCAGCGTTTTTTTGTTGCGTTTGTTTTCGGGGTTTGTGTGTTGTATTTAGTTTGCATCATTTCTGTAAATGCAGCGTTTTTTGGTTGGATTTGTTTTCAGGATTTGTTTGTTTTTCATTTCAGGATTTGCTAGTTTCCTGCTAATGTATGCGTTTTTGGCCGTTGTTCCGCGTTTGCACCTGCCGGCCACCGTACTTATGACCAGGGCTGCCAACACTCATGCATTGAGGGTGAGAGTCACGCAATTAACCCACATCTCACACACTCACGCCACACTTGCCTTTCCTCACGCTAAGTTTTCGTCCAAAATAAATGTATATAAATATAAAAATAAAGTGAAGGAACAGCAAAGCGAGCGGTCTACGAAATGAGACGGTCTTTTGGCTTAGTTCAGTAAAGTTGGAACGATATTGGGAGATTCTGATTTCCCGGACCAATAAATCATGAACAAAGCGTTATTCAGACACAAATTACGTCTCCTAAGTACCGTGGTAAGGTTGGCAACGAACTACAATCACATGTTGATCAGAAAAAGCCAATATGCGCCGTCCTCTCTCCGAGCTGGACACATTACATTGGTCTCTATCCGCAGCCGGAGAAGAAACGAGTGCTCAGGGACCGTCTGCAAAGTGCAACACAATAATACAATAATATTCAATCACTATTATAGAGTATATTTCTACCAAACTCACCACACACATCAATAGTCTCCTGTGTGTCATACTACAGCAAGGAGTTTGGAAGAATATGCTTTTGAATAATTTTGGAGAATATTTATAATGTAAATCTTCAATAAATATGGCATCATCTTAAATAACTTTACTATCATACTGTATATTTCTACCAAACTCACTATTTGCGTTGTTGTTGTTGTTGTTGTTGTTAGCATCTGGTTAGCTAGCTGCGCTAACAGATATTAAAAGCTGTTTCTAAAACAAAGAAAGGGAGAGCTCTGTCCTGTAAGACTGAGAGAGATAACTACAGCTCAGTGAGGTAAGGGACTCTCTGTTTAGATAGTTAACTTTAGTCTAGTTATCTCAGTGGGTCTCAAACGGTTTGGTCACCATTTATGAGAATAAATGAAAAACAGTTATGAAATACTATATGACAGTAAAACAAGAATACAGTTTAAAAGGTGAGTGATTTGTAAAATATCCATAAAGAAAAAGAAAATCTGTTTACAGTTCTGTTTCATATGGGTGTTGAGAGATGTATCCTTAAATTCATTTTGCTCTCAAAGTGCACCAGGTTGATGCATTTAACTTCAATATTTAAAAAAAGAAAAAAACTTCCCGGGGGAACATGCCCCCGGACCCCCCGGAGATGAGGACTCCCCCCACTTATAACATTTGTTTTGTTTCTTTGTTTCTTTTTGGTTTTGTTTTGTTTGTCTACCCTCCCTCCCAAATGTAAAGCGTCTTTGGGTTCAAGAAAAGCGCTATAGAAATATAATTTATTATTGTTATTATTATAAAATAGCACTTTACCTCTGCTTACACCTATATGCCATTTTATATGCTGTGAGCTGATTATCGAGCCTTCATTGTAAGAGTCGCGGGTACACTGTGTATGTGTGTAATCCTCTGTAGCGCCCGGTACATTAATGGGAAACCCTAGTTTGTACATGTTCAATACATTTGTAACACTGTACACATGAACGTTTCTTTTTTCGGTTCACCAAAAAGAAATCTCACTCCAAGCTGAACTCAAATGTTGGCAGCCCTGTTCTAAAGTGTAAAACACATTCCCATTTATTAATGAGTTACTACCATTTCTAATTGGTAAAAGGGAGCCTTATTGTAAAGTGTGAAACACATCACCATCTATTGATGAGTCACTAACATGTATAACTAAAGGGTGCGTTGTTTTTAAGTTTAATACACATGTCCATTTATGAATGAGTTATAACATTCACGCTTACCTAATACACATGTTTCACATGAAATACAAAGTAAGACGCAACAGAAACAAGCAAAACATTTTATTCACACATGAAGAAAATTGGGACTCAAAGTAATGACTGTTTAGTATTACTGATCCACATATTTAAACATAAAAGCTTTTCTCAGACATAAATGAAAGACTTGGTAAGACATAATGGTACTCAGACTGGAAAGGCTTTGTGTATATCCTTGAACAAGCGTCCACGCAGTCCATCAGGGTGACCAGAGCCAAGCCAAGATGACCATTCAAGAACCTTGAGGTGTTCCTCCAACAAACTCTCTGTACGGTTTACTCTCAGTCTACGGATATGTCCTTTGACGGTCGACCTCTTTCTATATGTTGGGTATGACTGCCAGTCTGGGGGTTCACCAACCACCTGCTGTGGTTTATGGTGTAGTGGTTGTACCCCATGCTACTCAGCACTCTCCTGTATGCCCTCCACTCATCACTCATAATGCTACTTCCTGACTTAACATGCCGTCTAATCAGAGGGACAAGGTGGCATCTTGATCGTTTCTCCACTAGTTTCAACACTAGCCTCCGCTTTTGTCTTTAACTCCCATCATTCCGAAGACCCATTTTTCCTTCTCCAGGTATGTCCAAAGCGTCCACGTGCATACTAACAAAAAATCATCTTAGTTAACAACAAAATGCACACAAATTACAGTAAAAATGGTTGCAGATCATGTTTCAAAATGCCATACTTGTTTATTAGGTGCATTGTATAACATCATTTAAGGATAATTTTATAGTAATGGTTCATATTGTATTCTCTTGTACAAGAAAGCCCAGTCTATAACTACCGAACATAGGAACTGGGTACAGTACCTTCTCCCAGACACAAATAATCAAATAAAATTGTTTACTTTATCAGCAGTGGTATTACCAATGCTTACTATTTATTTGATACCAATTTGGTAATACAATTAATAACAAGAACAAGGTTAGGGTTTGTTCTTCAGATATGACTGTGACGTTAACGTGTAAGCTCAATAATGAACTCCAGCTCAACCAACCATATTGTAATATCTAAGTAATCATCTTGAAATATGAAATTAATATTTGTAATATACACACATCTTATAGTGAGGTTCATTTCACATACACTACGCCGCTCTTCAACACTACGTTTACTAAGCAACACATAAATAAAGTACTCGAATTTCACTTACCGCATTAATGCACCGTCTGTTTTAACCGCAGAGCGAGTCACAATAGTCCGATCTAAGCATGAAGAATGTCCACAAGGCACCAGCACAACAAACACGGCAGAGTTCAAGTTATGTTCCCCGGATGAGCTGAGCAGGCTGAGCCCCCTGAGAGAAAGCTAACAGCAGCAGTCACTGGACAGACCTGTCACTCAATGTGACCACGCCCTAATTTATGCATAACTTTAAAGGAGACCTATCATGCAAAATGCACTTTTTTATGTCTTTTATACATAAATATGTGTCCCCGGTGCGTCTCACGCAGCGTCAGAAAATAAAACCCTCTCTCTTTTCCTCCATACCCAAATCTCTAAAAACGGAGGTACAACGGAGCTGATCCAGATTTGCGGCCGATATGACGTAATATCGGCGGCGGACCCACAGCACTATCAGAAACGTTGCTATCAGAAACAATGCCCGACTGTTTTGGACGTAATATGGTCGGTGTTTACATTAGCATCGCTAACAGTCAGAGCTAACCTGTACTGGAGAGCATGTGTGTGAAGAAGCAGGAAATAAAAAGGAACTCACCTTGTGGTATAACCGGCAAGAGAGAAAGCCTTTGAGCTCCATACTGTTTCAGAGAGAATCCTTGATCTAATAATCCTTGATCTAATAATCCTTGCGTTTCATCACCGCAGCATTTTAGACAGTATCTGCCAGGTCCCCCATGAGCCGACATAAACTCAGCCCCCTCTTATTCATTTATTTTTCAGTTTAAAAAAAAAAGGTTTATTTTTTAGCCTTTATTTATACAGGTGAACATCTCATTGAGACACAGGGTCTCATTCTCAAGAGAGACCTGATTATACCCAGAATCAGCACTGTTGTAACCGAAAGTGAAATAGAGGGATATGAGGCATGCTAGAATGGGTGACCTGTTTGGTATTTTGACCAAAACACTTCATAGACATGTTTTTTATATTTCTTTATATATCTGATACCTATGCTATTGCCTAAAAATAGCATAATAGGTGACCTTTAAGGCTTAATATAACCTAAACACATTATAAATGGTAGTAACTCATAAATAAATGGTCATAAAGAGATGCCAAGAAAGCTCAAGGTGGAAGGGGCTGGAATCAACTCAGTGAACAACAGATACCAAGGATGCTGGCTGAAGAAAAAGACGAAGTAAGCTAGGTAGCCAATATAAGGCTTAGTCATCTTGCCAAATAGTGAGCCCGTCTTGATGTATGAAACTATGTTAGAACTGGTTTATAAATGGTTCTTAATGATTAATAAAGTGTTTGCAACCTAATTAATAACCTAATGATAAACCCTTTATGAAACCTTTATAAGGGTAGTCTTATTGTAAAGTGGTACCCAAACTTGTCATATGTTCTAAATAGCATCAGGTGCAACTGCGTATGTTTCAACAGTCATACTAATCAAATATCTTCAGTTTCAGAAAATATGGATGAATGATGGTAGCCTCTCAGTAGACTCTTTACTGTCATATTAAATGTTCTTGCAGGAAGTTCTCTCTAGACGACCTGCTGACTAATGTGATGATATACTGGACATCTGGCTGCATCGTCTCCTCCATGAGGTTCTACAAGGAAAACTTTGGCAAAGGCCTCAACGCACCTCACTCTAAGTGAGTGACAAACACCAAGTTGGATGTGACCAAAGGTTCTTATAAAGCAGATGTAGAAACAGTGTGATGTTGATTATCATTTTAAATTAGTTTAAATGAGTCCTGGGCCACCATTTTCTAGTCACAAATACTTAAATTCAGAGCAGATACATTCAAGTTTTGAGTAATGGTATATTTTGACAGGATATTTTCATCATTTTAGAAGTTTCCTTGACTTAAAGGGGACCTATCATGCAAAATGCACTTGTGTACGTCTTTTACAGTATACATGAACATGTGTCCCCGGTGTGTCAGGGAACTCACCAAGTGTCAGAAAACACAACCCTCTCTCTTTTCCTCCATACCCAAATCTCTAAAAACGCTCCCCTCTCCTGCAGGGGGGCGTGGTCAGCTGCAGCTCATTTGCATTAAAGCTACGTCATAGAATCAGCCCTTGCAAAAACAGGGCTGGAAAGAGCAAATAGAGCGAAATGAGACATGGCTAAAATGCATGATCTGTTTGGTATTTTAAAAAAAAAACTTCACAGACATGTTTTGTATAGGTATGGCCCTACAATATATGTTTCAAATATAGCTTGATAGGTCCACTTTAACTGATATCCAGCAATATATATTTTGTACAAGTTATATGTATTAGCAGCATTTCAACAACATTTTCTTTGTTACCGCATTGTCTCGACACAGGATGACTGTATTTGTCCCCACTGGCTTTGCCTGCTTCCCCAATGAGCTGATGCACACTCCCAAACTATGGGTCAAGCAAAAATACCGCAATCTGGTGACATTCACACCCATGGCCCGTGGAGGCCATTTTGCCGCCATGGAAGAGCCCCAGCTGATGGCCGAAGACATCCAGAAGTTCATTAAGCTGGTGGAGAAGAAGAAGAAGAAGCAACAGTAAGGACTGCACTGATAAACAGGTGAAGGAAATTAAATTCAGAATTGTGGAATTGATCAAAGTGAAAGAATGGAAAAAAGCAGGGCCTCACTGGTGAACAGGAGGTAAACGTGTCCACAGTGCAATTCGAAGCATTGTGTTTCTCTAGAAGTGGAATCCTTACTATTAGTGAATTTCCTAATCAAACTTCTTGGTGATTAAGCCAGTCTAATGCTGTGTTAATACTAGAACATGTTTGCATGTTTGTGTCTGCAATTATTGTAAAGAGGCAGAAAGATGGTGTGGTATTATGGTGCAGACAGCCTGGACATTCCTCTGATAACATGAAGCTACAGCCATGGTGCCATGTTATTGCCTTACACCTCTTAATATGACTGTATTTCTCCTTTCAAATTAATTTAAGTGTATTACGCTTTGATAAATTCGGGTGCCTTTTATGTATTACATAAGTGTCATTGATGTATTTGCTATGCATTAACCTTCACATTTTGTCTCAGTGATTGACTGACATTGATTGACTTGAATTTGCTGTACAATTGACACAAGTCACAGGTGAAACACTTCCTCTATTGATATAAGCCTCTGTTCTTCAGATCATAGCCTAACATTACAATTATAGTTCTGAGAAAATGTACATTATCATGTTGATCTTGAAGAAGTGACATGTGCTGTATGAAGATAGTTTACTTAAGTGGTGAAAGTTTTTGAGAATTTAAGAGATGTTAACATTGGCATGCTCAATATATGTGTGGAAATGCGTTGTAAATCACATATTTTGGAATCTTCTGAAATAAAATTATATTTTACAATGAAATGCTGATCGAATCTTTCCCTCTTTACCCTTTATGTTTGCTACCATTCCAAGATGGTCAGTATGACTTGTATCTAAGATTAAGACACAATGTTCTGTCTATGATCAAATTCAAATAAAGTTGTTAGCGGCTGTAATATTACAGCTTGTGACATAGAAACATTTCAACGCTTGAACACATTTCAGTTTGTTGTGAACCAAAAAATACATCGATATTTTGAACCAATTTTAGGTGGGCATACAGCCTATTAGCTAAATTGTTAACTAGCAACTTAGCAGAGGCTTGCACTTTGTTTGCAACTCGACTTCCAGCAGCTCCACATTTAAAGCCCCAGTAGTAGCTACATTGTTATTTCCAAAGGTTGTGACCCTGTATCACCAGATTGGCCCAACAGAGTTGGACATATCCCTTCTTTCATCAGTAACTATTGTCAATAACTGACTGATCCTTGCTTGGTTCAGGAAGCCACTTATTTTCTTCTTTTCAGTTGTCCATACAAAGGTCAAAGTTACGAGTCTTACGACTGTAGTAAAAACAGGAAATGGCAGACAACAAAAAGGGTTAGCAGACGCGGACTTGACAATATAAACTAAACAGAGTAATAATATTAACAAATCTGCCGAGACACAACAGTACCCCCCCCCTCTACGGCCGACTCCGGACGGCCCAGAGTCCTGTGGATTAAGCCTGAAAAAGTCCTTTATCAGCTTCTGATCCACAACGAAGCTTGCTGGTACCCACGACCGATGTTCTGGACCGTATCCTTTCCAGTCTACAAGGAACTGTCGGCCGCGTCCTCTCTTCCTGACTGCTAGCAGTTTCTTGGCGTCGTAGATCAGACCGTCGTCTAACATCCAGGGGGAAGGAGGGGGCTTGGATGGAGGAACCAAACGACTCTCCCGAACCGGTTTGACTTTGGCAACATGAAAGGTCGGATGGACTCTCAGGGACCTGGGCAGGCGCAGGCGAACAGCCACCGGGTTAATAACTTTAGTTATGGGAAACAGACCCACAAACCTCGGAGCCAGCTTCCTGGAGGCCACACATAGGGGTAGATCTCTTGTAGATAGCCAAACCTTCTGCCTGGGTCCGTCGCTCTTGCAGCCGAGTGTCTGTGCCAAGGCGATCATACTGTCCAAATCCGGCGGAAGATCAAGAGGAACAAGAAGATCCCGCACACAGTCACTGAGTCCGCTGAAAAACATATCGTATAGTGCGTCTTCATTCCAACCACTGTCCGTGGCCAAAGTGCGAAAATCAATGGCGTAGTCAGACACACTCTGATTCTGCTGGCAGATCTGTGTCAGGGCTCTGGCAGCTTCTCTCCCCGGTGTGGTTTGGTCAAAGATTTTTTTTATAGTCTCAATGAATAGTTGTAGTGATTTACACACTGGAGACTTCCGTGCCCACTCCGCCGTAGCCCAGGCTTCCGCTCTTCCCGTGAGGTGGGACACAATGAACGCCACCTTGGCTAGATCGCTGGGGAAAGCAGCAGGCTGGCAGGTAACATGTAGGTCACACTGCGTTAGGAAAGGACTGCAGTTACCAGACTCGCCTGAAAACTTCGCAGGACGAGCAAGACGAATCATGGAAGCTGGCATGGAAAAATCAGCTGTAGTCTCTGGGGCTGGGGCAGCCATGGCGGGAGGAGCGGCGGGCACACTATCCAAACGTGTGAGTACATTATGGACCCGTTCAGCCAGGTGATTGATTTGCATCGTAACCGCACCACGAAACTCACTCTGGCTGTTAGTCAGCGTCATCACTCCCTGGTTTAAGGCCTTCATGTCCTCCTCCTGATGCTGCAGGCGTTGAGCCTGAGAGCCGAGCGCTGCTAAAAATGATAGGACCCAAATGCACGACTCCAGACAAAATATGATTCAAAAAAAGGTTTTGACTTGCGGTGATAAGCAAGGCAACACAGTCACATAAGCAGAGTTAGGACTCCAAAAAATTACTCTACAAAAAACTACTGAAAATCACAATAGCTTAGAAAACAAACTGGCAGACTAGTATCACAAGGTTTGACAAACAATCTGGCACCGGGCACAGGGAACACACAGAATATATACACAAACAAGGGACTCCTCAGGTGCAAACAATCAGGGCGGGGCAGGTAATCAGGGCAGTGAGCATCCTGACAAGGTAGGAGTCGAACTACCTGAAATCAGAAAGGAAGTGACAAAGTAAAACAGGAAATGGCAGACAACAAAAAGGGTTAGCAGACGCGGACTTGACAATATAAACTAAACAGAGAAATAGTATTAACAAATCTGCCGAGACACAACAGTCAACAAAGTTTCAGTTTGCAGAAAATAGCATCTAGAGCTAGCCAGTAGAAACACAAGTGTTACATAGTGATGTCACCACTTTCAGAAATAAAACTAAGGAGTCCAATTTGAGGCCTTTCGTGCAGGGAGGAACAGTGTGGGGGAGAAACCCCCTCTGGAGGGAACCTTGGGGTTGTAGCCTTTGCTGACTGACATGCACAGAAACCTATAGGACACGCTGCAGAGAGGGCACACCCTTTGTGGCGCTGTAAAGATAACCTGGTACACTTCATCAGTAAGACTCTTTGTTGACTCAGATGAAAAAGAACATTTCATGGTGTGAAATGCAGATGTTTTGCGTAACATGAGTCATTTTCTGCTGAGGGTTTCTAATCTTAGACCCTCTCCGGTGTAATGGACCACCCATCAGCATGGTGATTTGAATGTGTCTGTCTGATAAATACCAATTGTCAAGCATAGAGTTTACATTTCTATACAGTATCAGATGATGACACTAACAGTATTATCTATTTTGTATACTTACTTTTTTTTTGTACACTACAATTATGATATAAAAAGCAAACATAAATAACATATTACTGTGAAAATGTTGATTTAAGATCATTCCACCTGTAAAATGATCACGCTAGTTCTATTCAGTGCTGCTGAGTTCATGTCATTCAAACCTGCAGCTCTGTGCAAGTGAAAGTGGTCTTATCAGGATGAGGTGGTCTTCTGCCTCTGTTTGGTCATGTTGCATGTCGCACTGCCCTGAGCTTCCACTCTGTCCAGTTGTAAGCAAAGCGAGAGTTTCCCAAGCCCCTTGGTGCCCTGGCGCAGGACACCCTCCCAGAGCTGCTCTCCCCCACCGGCTTGACTGCCTGCTCTTCTTGGCAGCCAAACAGCCAGGGGAGGATCAAGATGACCGGGCGGCTGAGATAAGGGCTGCATGAAGTTCCCCACATTACCTCACCCGATAAGGAAACCAGCAGAGAGAGAGAGAGAGAGAGGCAGGCTGGGAGGAACCCTCTAGCGAACAGTGATGCACAGAGAGGCAGACACACTTGGTTGGGTTTTTAGTGGTCTGGGTGGAACCGCTACCCACAGAGGCCTTTTGAAGTCGACAGATGCTTGAACATAATGGTCCTCAGTAGAAATAGAAACATGTGCACAGACTTTTAAAATGTCCTGGATGTAAAGAAGACCTCAGACTATTTGTTCTTTAGAGGATTTACCAGAGCAGTTGGTGGATGATACAAACATCTTCAACCAGGGAGAGCAAGCTTCCATCCTGCCAATTCAAATAGACTGAAGAAAGTGAAAAAAACCTTGAGGAGAGTCTGCTTCAGCACTGATGGCGGGGAATCCTCTGGAAAGTCTCATGTCGGTTTCAGCAAACCATCAGCTTGTGTCCAACTCCGCCGCTCAGCCCTGGAGGCAGCAGCCTGGGGGGGGGGGCGGCCCAGCATCCCCACACAGGCAGAGCACACGCAGGAAGTGGGTGAGTCTGAACCCTTCAGAAGGTCCCTGGTTACAGACACCAGCGGGATATTGCACAACCTTCTGAATTATTACTACCATAATCACCAAGACATAAAAGTAATAATTAAAGCAAAAAGGATGAAACTAACTAATGTTCTTGAGTAACATGTATTTTGTATTTATTTTCACACTGTGACAACATACAACTTGTAGCAAAATGTATTTTATAATGAACAAATTCTGATATATTTGACTAATATATATTTTTTGAAAGTAAGTAAAAGGATGTTGCTAAATGAACTGTTCATTTAATAAATGTTCTCTATTACTAGGTTTGATTTGATTGTTCCACCCTGTGCTGCAGGCGCAGTCTGTGTTTGGGTCCAGGCTAAACTCTGGTTCTTGTGGCGAGTCTGCAGTTCGGTCCGGGACAATGAGGGGTCAGCACTCTCCAGAGAATGCAGCGCGAGAGAGGAGCCGTGTTCGGAACCTACGACAGGCCTTCCACAGCCTTCAGGTACACTGGACATACATCAGTCTCTTCCCAATATTCTCATTCATTATTCGGCACTCCCTGCCCATTTGTGTTTCATAACCTGCTTCCATGTTGAATTCACATTTATGAATTAATTCTGAACAATGAGGGGCTGTGGATTGTTTCCTACAGAAACACTCATTTGTACAACAAACCTAAAACCTTAACAACAGGTAGCATTACAAAAATACATAAACTGCATGTCTTTCATTTTGTAATTTGAATTAGCATAAACCAAGACTCCACTGAACCTCCTTATGAGGTGGACTGATTTGGGGATATGATTAAAAGCAGCTATAGTTTAATATTAGAAAGTGCAGATAATGTAAATAAAGTAACTCCAGTAAATAAATATGTAAAAACATGTTGACTATATTTACTGGCAATCTTTTGCAGATTTGTCCAGACATCCATCCATTGTGTTGAAGAGGTGTGATCATGGGCAATGGTCGAATGTAACAAATTCATATACTTTAGTATTGTACTTAGGTGCTAACTTGAATTACTTGTAAGCCAGGCTAATGGCCCCGATGGCACCTCTCAACTGTCCGAGGTCTTCACTGAGATGTTCAACCTTTCTCTGGGCCAGGCTGTTGTCCTCACATGCCTGAAGATGACAACTATTGTGCCAGTGCCCAAAAAATCTGCTGCATGGAGTCTGAACGATGTACGCCCTGTCGCATTCAGCCCTGTCGCATTCAGTGCTTCGAGAAAGTCCTGGGTCACGTTAAGTCAAGACCAAAAGCTGCAGACACACCCCTATGAACATAAATGGATCTGAGGTAGAACAGCCGCTTTCACACCCAGTACTTAGCCATACTTAGTGCCCAGTAGGGCTGTACCCGAATATTCGACTATTCGAATATTCGTTCGTTGGCCAACTATTCGGGTTTCAATTTCATTATTCGGATATTCGTTTTTTTTTTTTTTTTCAAACAAAAAAATATTTTTAAAAATAAAATATTTTTCAAACAAATTAATATATTTTTCTAAATGTATGCTATTAATAAAGGCGAATTGCCATATTCTTATACTATATTTATACTTTTGAATTGCACTGTTAAAATGCGGAAATATATACAATCTCAGCCTGTGCTCCTGACATTGCGTTCACTGTTCACAGTCACGAACGCAAATGGCACGCTTCACCTCGCTTCACCTCGTTTCACCCATAAAATGCCGAAGACTTCAGCTGTGTGGGACCATTTTAAATTGGACGACGGTAAAAAGAAGGCAGTGTGCCAAATATGTGATAAGAAACTGGCCTACCACGGTGGCACAACAACTCTGAAAAGTCACCTGGATGCTGTAACCTAGCTTAGTTTAGCTGTTGTGAAGTTGCCGTGATGAAGCTGCTGTATCCGCCGTTTAAACAGTAACGTTAAACATGATAAAAATGTGCACTTACTTTGCTTGGAAAATAGTTGCAAGCAAGCAACCGAATTATTTTTTTATATTAGTTTTTTAATTTGATCAGCATAGTGAAAATAATAGGAGTAATGTGGGAACATCTGGGGCTAAGGCAATTATTGGCATAAAGTTGAGTAGCTCAGCCTAATAATACATTGTGGCCATAGGTGCATCCCCACGCATCCCAGCCATCAACATCCTCAACAATACAGCAGACCCTACAGTTAAAAAAAACGATAACGGAGAAAAGAAAGATAGAGATAACAGATGCCATAGTACATTTCATCGCTATGGATATGAGACCCATTTACATAGTCGAAGGCGAAGGCTTCAGAAAATTAATGAAGAAGATGGAGCCCGGCTACACTGTCCCCAAACGCTCCAGTATTTTAGATGCCATGTCTCTGAAGTACAGCGATCACCGAGACCAAATTGTAACTCAGATTGAAAACTCAACTGCCGTAAGTTTTACAACGGACATTTGGACCACCTCGGTGCGTATGGAGGCGTATATGGCTGTCACCTGTCATTTCATAACTCGCGAGTGGAAACTCTGTAACTTTGTTTTGGAAACCAAAGTAATGGAAGTAAACCATACGGGAGTAAATATTGCAGAACAGCTTGGAGAAGTGGCGGACGCCTTTGCCATTCCGAATTATAAGCGAGTAGCCGTTGTCCACGACAATGCCAGCAACATGAAGCTGGCAGCTGAAATATGTGTTTTGTATCTTTGTTTGACTGTTCAGGTTGTAAAATGTTATAGACGGAATGTGGAACCAGATTTGGTCCCCGGGTGCTGCGCTGGGTTAAATGCAGAGGACACATTTAGTTTTAATGTTTGCGAGTACTGATACAATAAATACATATAAATCGTAATAGTATGCTCTATCTGCGCTTCTGCTTAACAGCGTGTTGTCAGGTGTCTCGGATTCGGAGCGTGTTATGAAACCTTTTGGGGAAAAAAAAAAAATGTGAAAAAAAAAAATGTGAAAAAAAAATGTATTAAAAGAAAAATACAAATCTCTCCGCACCGAATATTCGAATATTCGCTGCTGATTACTACCGAATATCCGGAGCCCGAAAAATGGTATTCGGGACAGCCCTAGTGCCCAGCACTTAGTGCCGGCACTAAGTACCCCATGGAACTAAGTACAGATCGCCTTCACACCGGAATAAGTTCCCTGAGGGAAGATTTCGCAAATGAAGCCGCTGACGTCACTTCTTCTTCTGCTTTGGGTTTACTGGCAGGCCGCAAACCACTTCACGGTGTATACTGCCACCCGAAGTCCCCGGCCGGAAGTCCCCGGAGTTGGGGACTGGCTGGGAGTCCCAGCAGATTCTACTGAAGCCTTCCGAGTAAATCACCAGAACGCCGACACCTCCTCATCTCCACCGCTCCCATGTTTTCTTTTGTGTTGCTAAGTTATTCTCTCTCCGTTGGTGCGCGGGGCTAATGCTAATGCTAATCATGCTATTGCCATCAAATACAATGGCGGCTTCACAAAAGTTTTCTGAGTTTTACGGGGCGTGGTTTGCAATTCGCCCAGCCAATCTTAATTGGTACTTTTCCCCCCCCCAGGATAGTACCACCTCTCTAGCAGGCACTAAAAATGAGGGTAAAAGTTCTCAGAACTAAGTAGGCCTACTTTTTTTGGTGTGAACGCAAAATTCCAGAGAGGAGCACGCTCGTGAACTGTCAACGGGGGTGGGGGGGGTGCACGCTCGTGAACTGTTAGCGCCGTGTTATGCATGCCCACTGCACCTCGCGGGAGCGCGCACAGCGTAAAACCAAAACTCACAGACATTTCAATGATCTGTACGGCACAGTTAGGTTTGGAAAGGTATCATTTCCTTTTTGGAGGGCATGCATAACACGGCATAACACCGGTGCCTCGCTGCGGGGAAACTTTGGCGCTGTTCTGAGTTTGTTCTAATCTGTCAAAATGACGGACTGCTTTCAGATGTTTCCGTCATTGTTAAAATCCGTCATAGGCGGAAAATATTCGGTTACCAGCCCACCTCCACACTCCCCTTTGCATGTCATTGGGCTCCAACCCACAGCACCTCACACTCAGGGACCTATCACATACAGTACTTGCAATATCTGAATTTAGTTTTTATTATAAAAGAAGTATTAAATATGCATTACAACTGTATTTAACTTTAACCTAAACCTTCTCTTTATGCCTCTAAATATGCATTCTACAGATATTTATTAATATTCATACATGTATGTACATTACTACAACATTGTTTGTAATGTGAATGTATTGAAACCTCATGCACTTTTCTGCTCTTTGCACTGGTTGGATGCATTTCATGTCATCTTTGCAATGAAAATATAGTGTAATCTAATCTAATCTTTACTTGATTATTTGTTCCATGCCAGCATAGACTTCTACCTTACTAATTCAAAATATTGTACTTTGAACTTCACTACATTTATAAAATTACGATTTATTAAAACGTATAAAATACGATGGTGTTTTTATGAATACATACAATACATGAACAGGATAGTCAATTATAGACTATTGAGAGAAATGTAGTATTTATAATTATTTCAAATATAATTGATATATTCAGATATATTGAGGCCTCAATTACACGTCATTTTTAACTTCATTTAGCTGAGTATTACTTACTTGCACATAAGTTACCTTTTCAATGCAACAGAATAGTTGTACAGTTCAAGAAAAGGATCTCAATTGTTCTTCCATCACTGATCATGGGACTGCTTGGAAGCAACGTTCCACCTCCTGAGGAGAAGAGCTGGTGGCTCAGGAGTAAAGATCCGTTTTTTTCAAAATTGTGTAGACACAATTCCTGGAACAACTCTTCACACACACTATTTCTAAAAGTCACACAAAATGCTATAACATGTATGGTCTGGGTCCTTTGGAATAGAAGGCTAATGGATTCAGTTGAGTGTGTAGACAGTTGTAAGCTGATGTGATCCTCTGTCCACAGGCGGCTCTGCCCTCAGTCCCACCTGACACCAAACTGTCCAAGCTGGACATTTTGGTTCTGGCTACTAACTACATAGCTTTCCTGACGGAGACATTGGACCAGGGACGGACGCAAGCTGAGCACACCTTGCCCTCCCAGCTGGGGGGAAATCTGCATCCTGTTAAGGTGCAATCATGCAGAGTGCATTACACTGAATGCTGCTCTCAGAGAGTATCCTCTAGGACACTGTTATTGGGACACGCCCTCTCGCACAGACAGATTGGATAAAGATGCAACTGTACCTATACCAACAGCTGTGCATCATGTCAGGTGGCTGAAACATATATTACATATTATTATGATATTGAAAAAAGTTAGATAACTTGATTATGTTATTACATTTTAGTAGTCTAGATAAAACTACTAATGAAAACTAGAAAGTCCTAGCTCATAAGCGGATGAAACATCCCACTAATATAACCTTGTATCTGTATACATTCACTTATATGACCTGAAACAAGCCACTGATTTATGATAAGTAGTCGATCTCAGCTAATTACAACAGGCTGGTTCAAACCACATATAATACCTTTAGATCAGGAACTTATTTGATTTGGTTATAAGTACATGAAAACTCTAATATTACCAAGATGACACATTTGTATTATCCAGTTTTAAGTACATAAAACCTGCCTTTTGATTATTGTGACCTTGTAAAGACAAGAATGAAATGCTCCAAGTAGACAGTCCTAAGTTCTGGGACATTGATCTGCTGTCCTCTGCACAAGGCATTTAAAGCCCCTGCCTGAAGTCTTCTGCCACTTCTGGGGCGGCTATGGCTCGGGAGGTTTGACCACCAACCCTGCATGAAACATGTGGAGTATCCCTGGGACGTGGCCACTGGTGTCTGCATGTGTGAGGGTTTGAGTTGTACTGTATGGCAGCCTGTGCCATGAATATGTGTGTGAATGGATTTATGCTGTCTCATTGCAAGGACAAAGATTATAGAAATCACCCTAATGCTCCCTGGGTCTAGGATACGCCTGAACATTTATATATATATATATACAGTACATATATATATTTCTTTATTTAATATAGGTAAAAACGTCACTGTGAGTCGACTACTGTAATGGCTCAGGGCCTTCACTGGGCTGTGACCGAGGTCCCCTTCTCTTCTGAGGTAGGTTGGGGCTGCCTGTGACTTTAGGGGAATACTAACTGTAATAAAAACAACCGCCAAGAAGACGTTGATGCAGGTATTCTTTCAAGGTTGGGTATCCTGTGTAGCACGAGAGATGTAACTTGGGACAAAAGTGGCATATATGTTGCTATGGGTTGTTTTTGCGTTTATCAAATATCCAGGTGCTATTTCTATTTGCATTAAGGGATAACCAAATGATGTTATTTCTCTCCTCAGAAGTGGCCCATGCGTTCCCTGCTCTATTGTGGCAGCGTGGCAGAGCTGCTTTCAGGAGTCCCAGTCAATCAGACGCCTATTCCCGGACAGGATGGAACACACCCCCTGACCCCCCGCCAAGAAGTAAACAAAGAGTGATAGCTAAGAGGGGTCATTACTTTCCCCCTTCTCAAATGTTAATCAGCTGCCATTGGGAGCGCAAGAAGCTTCTACCTGAAGTATGTCTTTCTCTGTCAGTAAGAAGCTTCCTTCCTTCTACATGCACTGTAATGTAAATGATATTGCTTAGGTAGGCTCTGCAGTTTAACTTTAAGAACACTACAGCAAAACAAATATCAAAACTTTTGAGCCGTCAAAAGTAAAAGAAAGGCAAAGATTTACATATGTTGGATGGAGATGGGCAATATGCAGTTCCAATCACATTTTGAGCCAAGGCTGTTGAAAAAGTATAAACCTTTTCTCATTTCATTATTTCATTCAAGAATTGGCAACAGCTTCTTTTTCTTTATTCCTGTGACTATTATGTTTGTATCTGCAAAAGCCTGTGTGTGTGTGTGTGTGTGTGTGTGTGTGTGTGTGTGTGTGCGCGTGTGCGTGTGTGTGCGTGTGTGCGTGCGTGCGCGTGCGTGCGTTCATGTGTGCGTGCGTGTGTGTGTGTGCGTGCGTGTGTGTGTGTGCGTGCGTGCGTGTGTGTGCGTTCATGTGTGCGTGCGTGTGTGTGTGTGTGTGCGTGTGTGTGTGGGGGGGGTGTGTGTGCGTGCATGCGTGTGTGTGTGTGTGTGCGTGCGTGCGTGCGTGTGTGCGTGCGTTCATGTGTGCGTGCGTGTGTGTGTGTGTGTGTGTGTGTGTGTGTGTGTGTGTGTGTGTGTGTGATGGACTCCCAGATGTGCAGTGGGAGGGTGTTGTGGGAACACAGCTGCTGTCTGATCACTTGTTATCTCTGCAGTAATGATGACTTGTTCTAATTACGACCTTGCCACAATGTAACCTTCTTCTTTGAGTAAACGGAGTCAGTAACAGCTTGTGTGTGTTTGATATTTTTTCTAGAGACCCCATGTTAACAGTTGTAGGTCAAACTTTGTGGACTGATATATACTTTAAAGCTAATTACCAAAGTGAGCTAACATATCTTACGTCTGCTCGATGAGTAGTCACAAAACCACACGTTAATACATGTAACTATCTGCTAGGTTCCACCGGACAACAACTTGCATTAAAACACAAGGCAAGATTTCCACTGTCTTCCTTTTTCAAAGTATTTGAAGTTTCTCTATCTGAGCTGAGAAATGACAAAGTATCATATTGTACCAGCATGAGTACACATTGCTGACGTGAGTGATCGGAATCTATAGCAATAGATCACAGACATGTCTGCAGGGCGGAGAGGAGCGGCTGAGAGCAGGCACACTGACGTTCTCTCCTCCTTGAACAAGATGGGCTCCGCTCCACACGCAACAGCCCAATGTTCAAGGCCAGCACTGTAAATCCCCCCCCCCGATTTCCTGTGTGTAGTGATGACTCATTTGGAGATGCTTGGGTCTGACTACTAAGGCAGAGTTTACAGAATGACAGTGAAAGCTTGATAACATCGTATAGCGAATGCAAAAGAAACACAGAAAACATTGAGGCTCAAAACGTTTATAAACCCCCAAGGTGCCACAACCAATCCAATACGGTCCAATTCTGCGTAACAGTTGCTTAAATATAGTGTTCATGTAAGCAGTAATGCTCATTATGCAACTTGCAAAACACAAGTTGGCATCTATCATTTTCTAAATAAGTCTAAATAAGTCTAAATAAGTAAGCAATGTTGAATTCTAACTAAAAACGAGGAAGTACTTTTTGGTTTTATGGGCTTTAAATGATTTGCTGCTTCATAAACTGATAACAATGTCTATGTATTTGTGTTGAAGTTCAACAATCTGAGCTGCTCAACTCCTAATATTAAACTAAACACTTGCAGCTTTTCAAACTATATCTACAATTTTCACAGTTTACACTCAGGATTCCACTTAAATATTTCAAGCTCAATTTATTTCTTAATATCTACAACCATTTTGGCTAATCACATATTTTCACATGATGTATATACATTATAACTTATACATGATCAGACTAGTCGCGGTGCATCTCTACTACAGGCTCTGTGCGTGTTACTGCTCATGCTTCCACGTAAAGACAACTCGTCTCCCATGTTGGGAGGTGAGAACATCTCCTGCTCATTATCGCCGGGACGTGCTGATTACAGGCTGGATTTATGGAGCTCTGAGGCCACAATCCCCCTGCTTTGGCCAGGCCTCTGGTGCCATGTAGAATCAGAGGCAGAGGAGGACAGGGTGGAAGAAGAGGAAGAAGAGGGGAGGGTGGAGGATAACAGTAGAGAAAGGACAACTGTATTTGGAGACAACAAATGAGAGAATAGTTAATAAGGACAGAAGAAGACAGGAGGACAAAGGGGAGATGAAGGTGGAAGGGCAGCAGAGCAAAGGAAAAAAGCTTTTATTTGTTAGAAACACATATTTGATCATACTGAGATTTAAATTGCACTTAACCGCAAAATGTTTTTAATACTACGCTACTCTTTAGCTTGAAGCTTTAGTGAATATTTTTCACACATTTAAACATGGTTTATCCACTTACCTTTTTTACGTTTGCATTGAGGGAAAAAGGTCAGTTCTGCTATTTGACACTTTTTTAAAAGCTGATTTCAGTAAACAGGCAAAGCATTAAGCCTATAATAATTTAAGCTCACAGGTTGTTCTGCAGCTTAACTCCAGTTCAGCCAATGGGAATTCAAATCTGAGCAGAAATCTCAGGCATGCTGTTCATTTTCATGTCAGCATACTTAAATCATGTGATAAATACATGTCTGAGCAACATATCCTGCCGTTTGAAACGTATTGTGTGGAGTTACATTATTTTGCCTAAAATTAAAACCTTTTTTTTTTTTAAGAAAGCTGTTAAAAACTGAAATGTCTTATCTTCACAAACACAATACAATGTGTCTCCATTAAGCTCTGCATTACATATTTTAATGTACTTTTACACATCATAAAAGAGACTTTCATCCCACTGTATTACTGTACAGTGTCAATGAGTCCATACAACTGTGTTAACCCCTTATTGTTACAGAAGCATCTGGATGTCAATAATGGCCTGATGTTCTTTATGAATGTGTCATATTGATAATTTTCGTATGTGTTATTTGTAATCATGTTGTTAAAAAGCATGACAGAGACGACCTTTACATTATGATTATGTGTTTTGAACACTTTGCTATTATATTACTCTGAGTCTCAACTTACACAGATACGGATATCATGATTTTATTTTAGACATCAATAAGTTGAAAGCAGGGGAAGAATTCTGAACATATCATTGTAAATAAAACAGGCCGGTTTTACCTCAGAAAGGCTGAGGACCATATTGGTTGTATTCTCAGTGTTACTGTCCTGTATACATGTGACGTGACCGCTGGGTGGCACTGTAGTAACTGCAGTACCGGGGAAATAAAACTCGAATTGCTCTTACGTCATCTCCGAGCGACTGTTGACCATCCAGATACCACCATGGCCGAAACTGAGTATGTAATTGTGTTAAATGTAATCTATCGCAATCCGTTCTTTATCTGTCTGCATTTGTTTTGTTTCGAGTCTCTGTAACAAGTCAAGGTTTTACCGGTTGAATCTAAAGCCATATTGATCGCGATGATTGTTAGAAGCCGTTGTCATGGTTAGAAGAAGTTTGTAGAAGCCGGATTTCACGACTCCACTCCACGGAGAGATCATGGCGTGATTTAAAGTTAATATCCGAAACTAGTTGTTTTTAGTGTTTTCTTGGTAGTTTAATGCTGTATGTTCTTTGGCTATATTACATAATCCCCACACTTAAAGCTGAAGCTGCATGTGTACACACACACACACACGCACGCACGCACGCGTATATCTGTTGATCAGTGTGTGTGCTCCTGTTGGCAGGTCCAAGAAGGTGATCAAGTTGGTTCCTGAGTATCTGCTGAAGAAGAGGAAAGCATACCAGGCCATCAAAGCCACTCAGGCTAAGATAGCACTGCTCGAGAAGAGAAAGGTAAGAGAGCAGGCTGTAAGAAAGTGTTAACAGTCACGTGATGCAGGCTCAACTGTACATACTACTTGTTTTAATGTACTGCTGGATATTTACACGTTTCCCATTTCTACACCATTCCAGATATCAAAAGGAAAACCATTAAAGTTCAAACGATTAGAAGATTTCTTGAAAGACAGCCACAGGAAGCATCGTGATGAAACTCGCATCCAGAGGAGTCAGCAGCGGCCCCCCGGGCCCCTGCCCCCTGCCAAGAACAGGCTGGCCTTCGCTGTGCGCATCAGAGAGTGAGTACTGTCGGAGGATTGTCCTGCCTCCTGTGGCTCTAACATTCAGGACTTCCCTTTTTAAGATCGAGTGTCGATTAAATTCAGCTTGTTTTAAATTTGACTTCAAGGTAGGGCAGGTAAGAATAGAGAAACCAGCTCGAGTGCGCTAGAATTTAAAAGTACACAGCCGAAAAAAATCTGCCACTTCCTTCAGACTTCCTTCCAGAGCCCCTCCTCCAACACACACGAACGCACATGACCAATGAGGGCAGAGATAAGCTTGTGCACAGATGGAAGGCTGACAGGCAGGTAGGCCATCTAGTTATTTTAGTCGGGCCGGCTCAGGTGATTGGTCTTGCTTTTTACAGCACCACGGCTTCCACTAGTGCTGCACGATTCTTGCTCAAATGTGAATCACGATTTTCCTCTATAAGAATTGACATCACGATTCTCATCGTTTCAATGAAAATATTTATTGCACTCTTACTCTTAGACATCACGTGAGTACAATGAATTTAAACAGACAACATTTGTCTCTCTTGTAACAAAAACATAACTTTGTCTTTAGTCTGTAGTTGCTGAATACTGAACAAACATTACTACATTCAAAATGTGGAACCTGGAGCCAACTATTGTGGCTTTAACAGACACCATCAACATCAAAGTGCTGGACTTAAATCCAAGTCTCAGTTCCTTGTAGCAAAAACATAGAGTAACTAAAATGAATTTGACAGCCAACTACTGTGGCTTTAAACAAAGTGCTTGACTTAAACTCAAGTCTCTCTGGTAACAAAACATACAGTAACTAAAATAAAGATATTGCTGCTGCCTGAGTGCTGAACATAAAAAATAGAATTGTTGCAGCTTTATAATAACAAAATGTAAACTTTGCAGTAGCACCTGTCCACAGTGACAGGACACCCAACTACTGTACAACAACACCAACCTGTTGTTATAGGGAGGAATGCACTTAAGTTACTCAAAACACCTCACCACAGTGCTGAATATAAAAACAAAACAGTCACAGCTTTAGATTAATAATATAAAAAAAAGCCTAGCCGGCTAGCACCCAGTTCAACTACTGCACTTAAAGGTTCTTGTACTGAAAAAACCAGAAACTTAAACAAAGTGCTAGACTCCACTGAGTAGTAATGTCACTGAATCAAAAGGATTAACTTAAATACTGCAGTCAGTACTGAATATAAAAACGGAACGGAACATAAAGTTACAGCTTCAGAATAAATGTAAATAAAGTTTAGCTGCCTAGCTACTAGCACAGTCCATCTACTGCACAAGATTCTTGGCTAAGAACACCAACATGTCGACATTCTGAGGTTTCAGGGAGGAACGCTGGCAAGTTACAATGTTCCCCCCCCTTTTTTTTTTATCGGTGTTGTTGTCATTGTCCTCGACCTCCTCGTCACTCATTTCTGTTTTTCCTGTACTACTAGTCGCTCTCGTCACTCTTTGCTAATCAGTGCTAATGCTAACGCTTCTGTAAACATACTGCCGGCTCCTGCCCTCACGTGCTGCAGTCAGTGAGTGTTGCCAGGTATACTTATTATTAGGGATGCACGATAATTATCGGCCCGATATTAGGAATTATGACATCATCCCGATAAACCCGATATCAGTATTAATAGCCCCGATAATATACAATATATTTTTTGGGTAAAGAAAAAAATCCTGCGGTGTGGGTGGATTGGGATGAGGGGCGCAGCTCCTCCCGTTTTGCCAGTACTGTGGTATTAGTGGTTTAGGAAGAGGGGAGTTCTTCACAAATCCAGCGCTCCCTAATACTTCGAACCTGATCAGTCACCTGAAACATCGCCATCGCTACGATGGTGTGTTAAAAGCGTGCGAAGACAATAATACAATACAATACAAAGTGTGTGTGTGTGTGTGTGTGCGCGCGCGCTGGAGCTATGTGCAACTCAAGGCATATGCTCGAACCGGAGCTGCCTGGACGCTGCAATCATGTTGCACTATCCGTGCTGACTGTTCGTACAATGTCCCACTGTCTGGCTTCCTGCATAAAGTCAAGTGCTCGGCGCAGTTGTGGCGAAATGTCGCTCCTCTGTTTTCATTGAAACAGCTCCTTATATCCGTTAGCGCAGCCAGCTAGCACCAGATGCTAACAACAACAATGCACGTAAGGTCTCTCTCTCGCTCGCTCGGGCCACACATACACACACCCTCCCGGTCCTCCCGATGGCCAGTCGGTGCCTGCCGGTGAGCGTGGAAGTGTGGTCTGCCACAAGCGGGCGGCAGGAGCGGGGCTGTCAGCATCAGCTTGTAGATGGTATTTTAAACTCGATGCGCTCTGAAACTACGGGGCGGCCAAGGAAAAAAATACACATGCGTTAATCGCGTTAAAATAATTAGTGGCATAAATCTTTTTTTATTATCGGTTATCGGTATCGGTCTTGAGAAGCAGGAAGTTATCGGTATCGGTTTCAAAAACCCAATATCGTGCATCCACACTGCCACACTGGGCTTATCTTTCTGTAAAGTTGCTCGGTAGTAAGTAATAATGGTTGTTGCGGTTGTGAGCTTGTAGATAGGTTATTTTAAAATAGCCGACCCGACATATATAGGTTTAAAGTGCTCATGTTCTTTTGCGCTTGTTTTCATAGACCTGGTTGCTTATTCCTTCCGCAAAAACTGGCAACCCTCGTGGCTCCTACAAAGAGTACGCTGCAAGCCAAACCATGCCTGACTTTTCACAGCGATGGTGTCTGCTGCACAAAAAAGTTCCTGAATTAGTTCTTAATGTGGGTTGAGATGTCAATGCCGTCGATGGTTATGATTTGTTTATTGAAATATTTGTAGTGCAATGTTAATTCCCAGTCCGACTCATCTATTGCAAACCAGTGCTCCCCTGATCTCCAGATCAGGGGAGCACTGGTTTGAGTCCCGCTGCAGTCTGCATGTCATTGTGTCCTTGGACAAGACACTTCAGCCCAGATTGCTCCTGTGGGGATTGTCCTCTATACTGAATGTATGTAAGTCGCTTTGGATAAAAGTGTCTAACAAATTACATGTGATATATTATACATCTCATTCTATTTTGTTAATCTTGATGATGCTTTCCTGTTAGGATTAAAGGTGTCAGTCCAAAGGTGATGAAGATGGTTCACATGTTGAGGCTGAGGAAGATCTTCAGCGGGACCTTTGTCAAAATCAACAAGACCTCGGTAGCAATGATGAAGATGCTGGAGCCTTATGTGGCCTGGGGGTGAGTGACGAGTGACTGAAATGCTAAGCGTAGTTTTGCTTATAATAAACCTATGTAATTTTTCCAACAGTTTTCCCAACTTGAAGTCTGTTCGTGAGCTCATCCTGAAGAGAGGACAGACTAGGGTGGGCCGGAGGAGAGTTCCTCTCACAGACAACACCTTCATTGAGCAGCACATGGGTAAGTCTCTTCCTCAGCCACATGATGATGGCAGGCTCACCACCAGCACACACATCAGCAGGGCTCAACGCTGACTTTTTAAAGTGGTTGCCAGGCTGGTAACCAGGCATCAGCTTTTGGTTGCCAAAACTGAAAATACGGTTGCCATTTTTAGTCACCTTATATTTTAAATAATGAAGATACTACACAGTTATATATCAACTTAATAATGAACATGTGACACAAAAGAATGTTCAAATGCTTTACAATAAGTAATTAACACAATTATTTGAAACTTAAGTGGTAGTAAGTTGTCCACCCTCAATTGCTGGTATACTAAATACCAGTAGTGCAGCTGTTGTCCTGTTCTTCACAGATCCCTCACAAATGAATAGAGCAAGTCACTAGTTTCATCATCCGTTGTCTCCCTTTCAAATGTGTGCTGACCCCCACCATAGATCCATTGGCCCTTCAGCATTGAAGTCTTGACCTCTGTGCTGACCCCCACCATAGATCCACTGGCCCTTCAGCATTGAAGTCTTGGATTGGCCAGGCTAATACATTTCTAATGTTAAATACATGAAAACTATTCACAGTTAATTAGATATTAATTATTAATGCTGTAAATTACCTGTAATATGTCTAACTATATTTAACATGTGTTACCTTTTTATAGAAGTGATTATATTTGTATGCCAATATTTTCCTATGGTAAAGTTTCGTTTAGCACTTTTATTTTGGTAGTAATAAGATCGGGACTCTTATTTTGAAGGAACTTTTACAGGAAGTGAATGCACAACGGAGCAGAATGTACATATATATTTCGACTCCCAAGACTTTACCCATTTCCTCTTTGCTTTTCGTTCGGGTTCATCTTGCGCTTTATCAGTTGAATCACTTTGAACATTGGTTTGAGAAGTTGACGGGTTGGCTGAACTTTTTACCCCACAGTCAAACAACTTAATTTGCTTCGCCATTTTTTGTAAAACAAACACGGCGCACGCGAGTAAACGTGCATCGCTTTCTGGCTCCGTAATCACACCAATGCACGTGCAACTTAAGTATCAGGTTCCGACTGGTCACTACAATAATTAAATATCACTCTTATGTATACAAATAATGAACATTTATCTATCTTAGGGTGCACATTTTGCTGTTTGCTGTCCTTATTTCTTTCTGAATGGTTGCCAATGGCAACCTGGCAACCGTTACTGTGGAGCCCTGCATCAGGCTCAAGTTTCCATCATGCTCATCAGTGAGTGCTAACCACTGATTGTTACATTCGATCCACTCAAAGGATCATTTAAAGAGTGTGTACTGAAATACTTGAAGGTATAGCATTCTAAGGCTTTAAAGGATTACAAAATGTATTTGTGTTTGCACTATCCCTAGTGAAAAATAGCTACAGTGTAGCTTTGGCATTAAAAATCGTACGGCCCAGGCTACTCCAACAAAGCAATTTAAGATTGCAAGTAAAAATATAAATAAGATGTTGCAAGTGAGTTGTGTGCAAGTAAGTGCAGAAATAAGTAAATGATAGGTTATATTGAATAAGATATGCCAAAAACAAAGTCAAATGAAACTAGTGGCCCAAAACACTGCATTTTGTGGATGCAGTTGGTCACGATACGCTCCATAGTACAAGTGTAGAAGTTGCAGAGTATCCTGGAGATCAGATTGAATTTCCGCAGCCTGCGGAGGAAGAAGAGCCGCTGTCGAGATACTTGGGTGATTCCACGGTTGTGATGAACATGTGACTCAGTGAGGTCACCCCGAGAAACCTAAAGCTGCTGACTCTCCTCTGTATTCCTTATGATGGCGATGGGGGCGTGTCCTTCTGTCCCTTCTGTCTTCATATCATCCACAATCAGCTCCTTGGTTTTGCTGACGTTGATGGAGGTTGTTCTCCTGGCACCAAGATATCAGGGTTCTGTCCTCCGCTCTGTACGCCGTCTCGTTGCCGTCGGTGATCAGGCGGTCGTGTCGTCAGCAATATAGTATAGCATCGAGCAAATAGTTGTAAAGGTTTACATTAAATAAATAATGTTCATCTATTGACGCAGAATAAGGAACTCCTTGAGTTGCACATAGCTCCAACGATCCATCACAGTGTCTCTCCACACACACACACACACACACACACACACACACACACACACACACACACACACACACACACACACACACACACACACACACACACACACACACACACACACACTGTATTGTATGAGAGGTTCCAGGTTGAATTGAGGCAGATACATTTGTAATGTTCAGAGGTTGTTGTGTTTAATATTCATGAGAATATTTGTCATTGATCAAATGATAATAAACAAACATTTGCATAAAGCATATTTGTCCACTCATATGTTGATAAGAGTATTAAAAACTTGAAAAATATCCCTCTAAGGAACTTTTAGAACAGATAAAAAAATGTACGATTAACTATGGACAATCATGCGATTAAATATTTGAATCGACTGACAGCTCTTGTTAAAACAATTATAAAGAGTAGAATAAAAATAATTATATTATTAAGCTGTATAAATAATACACAAGTTGTTAAGCATTTCTTCATAGCTTATAGCATGTTCGGTCTGTCCGTTTGACACTCCTTCCCATTACTCAACTCCTCTACCACTTTTCCCCAGGTAAACATGGTATCATCTGTTTGGAGGACTTGATTCACGAGATCTACTTGGTTGGTAAAGGCTTCCGGGCTGCAAACAACTTCCTGTTGCCGTTCAAGCTGTCAGTGGCTCGTCACGCTGCCAAGGATAAGGCTGGGCTTCTGAAGGAACTGGGAAATCCTGGATTTCGCAACACAGACATTAATGCTATCGTCAGACAACTCAACTGAGGCACCAATGCAAGGTGGACACTCTGCCGAATCTATAAGGATGCTTTATTTCTTACCATGCAAATGCCAACAAAACAAGATATTAAAAAATGTGTTTGGTTTGTTTATTTGGCAGAGAAGTTCATAAATATATCTGTAAGGCCTTTTTTCTGGTTCCAAGCTGAGACATCACAAGGAAATACAAGTCAGACTGGACTCGCAGTCCATCTGTCAAAAAAATCATTTAATAGTTTTCAGTGTGTTAATATTGGTTAACGATTGTTAATATGTTGTATTTACAATAAACCCTTTTTTTTCCAATGAAATATGTTAGACACAAGATGAGTTGTCACTGGTTTCCAGAGGGGGCCTGATCTGTGGATTCCCTGCTCCACTGCTAGCCCAAATGTATGATAATACTCTATACCTGTAGATTTGAGCAACGTTACACAATGGTTTCCTTAACGGCAAAAAAACAACATTGATTAGGATTAGGGTTTATTATGAGGAAATGGGGCAGTAGATGGCGATGCTTTCACAGCCTCCGCCCCTGGTGTCAGTGTCACTAGATTCAATGAGACCTGAGTCAGTAGGGAAGTTGAGGGGGATGCAGCTGCGCTTCAGCGGTGCGCACTGAGACTGAGGCGGTCACTGAAGGATGTGCTCCCTGGTCGACGATATTCCTGTCGGATGGATTTTGAAAACAACAGGTAAGACAGAGACAGTGGTGTGTTGGTGTTCTGCAGACCGTCATTAAATCTACCAAATAAAGGACTTGCCATGGAGATTTATTTGTCTCTTACTATGATGCTCTGCCCCCAGGAGCAGCGGTTTACAGACTGACGTCATGAATAAGATGAACCGACCACTTTCACTTGATGTCATCCAGTTTCAAACACTGCAATGTTTATATTCAGTGTAGTTGAAACAACTGGCAGCACGTTTTCCGCTGGTGAGGGCTAGTTTACGAGGAGCACGTGAAGGCAGCACCCAGTCGGGTGTCAAGGAGAGTGGGCGGTCCTTCACCGCATGACCCCACGCGCACATCCCATCGAGTATCCCAGTGATGTGTTGTCTCGATGCCGAGGGTCCTTTCAGTGCAGAGGACAATCCGAGCTCAGGCTGTCAGACCGCTGAACCCACGCGGTGTTCATATGAAGACGGTTACAACACTTCTGAAGCCAGACGTCACTGGAGGCTCGAGTTTACCGGGTAGGCTCACGTTGGTGCACGTGGTTGTAGCATGAAGTAGGAGCATGTGTTCTGGTTATTAACGTTAAACATGACACAGGACCGCGCGAACTCTGGGTTCTGGTACTGTCATGCCGATTTTAACAGTTGTTAGTGTCGCTAGCAGTCACTGCAGCTCAATGAATGACATGTTCGCGTGTGTGCTGAGGGTCTGTCTATAGAACATGTCCGTTATACACTAATCTCGTGTCAGTAAACGAAGCGTTAAAGTGATACATGTGTGAAGTATGTTGGTTTATCATAAATACAATGAAACACATAATAAAATGCCAAGCGAATAGCAATACAAAACAGAAACAGACAGGTATAAAAATACAAGAATACAAGTTGGAACCCAGTGCAGGATATGAATAGTTTTTTTATTTAATAAAAGGCAGAGGCAAAAAGGAAAAAGTCTTACATTTTCATTTAAAGAAGTTAAAGTTGTAGCGGACCTGCTAGGGATTATAATGTGGCAGATCAGAAATGAGTTTTGGCCCTAAACCATTCAGTGCCTTCTTAGCCTGTTCTCCAGTGGGGGCTCTACCAGAATGTAAGCAAACGTATACTCAAAGTAAAAACCTATTTCGTATAACAACGCAGGGCTAGCTCAAAGGCACCACAGAACTTGATGCAGTCTCTTATTTTAGAAAGGATGTACCTGTTTTAGACAACCACCTTATTATGCTTACTGATCCCTATCCTGTAGCCTTCATTGGACAACTGTGTTTACTTTCCTAAACATGGCTAGTCACATAGCATCATCCATGTGGACTCTAGTTTGCTCTGAGGTGTGCTTTAACCCTCTGGAGGGTATTTTCTCGATTTTTAGAGGTCTCCTTAAATCTTATTTTAACTGTACTGGTTATAACATGGCACCTCTGCATGTGTTACATCAAATGTTCAGGACAGTCTCTGGTCTTGCGAGAAAGGCAAGTCACTCACCTTAGCACTGTGTGATGAGATCATTAACATTTGACATCCGATTTTTGGAAATCTTCAAAAGTCTTGTGAAAACACAGATTTACTCATGCCATCCAATTGTTTTGGTGTTTTACATTTAGTTTACCAAAGTCTTAGGATCACAAAAGTAGTGAAATATATGAATTACACTGTATATAAATGTGAAATTCATGTCTAAAATGAAAATGTGTAAATTCGAATTTTGAGTAAAATAGTTGTTTATCACTCTACTTTCGTCACAGCTGGGACTGAGATACATCAGGACTGCTTCATGACATTAAAGGTCCCATGTCATGGCCATTTCTACTGATCATAGTTCCATTGTTGAGGTCTACTAGAATAGATTTACATTGTTCAATGTTCCAAACTCACATTGGTTTCTCATACAGCATCTCTGTATAGTAGTATGTGTATTCATACCCCCCCTCCCCCTCCCTGTGAGCCCAGTGTGCTCTGATTGGTCGCGAAGCTGAGAGGCTCGTTGCTGCTCGCAGCTGTGTGAGCTGCTGCAGGAGCAGACAGGCTTTCTGTGTCGGCGATACAGCGAAACTCATCCTGAGCACACAAACACTCACAGCCGAAGTAAAAACAATAAGTGTGGCTTGATATTGAGTAAGAAAAAGGTTTATAACGCTGTGAGCATGGGTCTGCGGAGAGCATCTCCGCGATACCTTGTTTGTTTTAAACATCATAAATACACAAACAACAATGAATACTTACAGGTTGTGTACCTGAATCTCCCGCTGGTCCAAACAAAGTAGGAACAGCATCGTTCTTCAGTGCCCTACGCTGTACATATCTGGCATGAATCGCTGAAAGGTTTGGGAAGCTTTGTTTCGTGAAATGCTGGCAGAGGGTGCGGCCATATAGACCCTCCAGAAAAACGCGATCGCAGAATTTACCGCATAATCAGCCAAATGGTGCAGATTTTTAAAAGGCCGCATATTTATCAAAAGGCCGCATAATCCCCGCATTTTTCCACACAAAGTTGAGAAATAAAAAAGTTAGAAGGTAAACAACACCGTAGAGTGAACGTGTGGAGCTCACACGAGAGAGACAACACCAAGATGAAAACATCTAATCCATCTCATTTACCGACGAACATTTCTGCTAAAGACCGGGCAAAGCAGTTCCCCGATGTCTTGCACGAAAGTGGGGGGAAACTATTCTGCACACACACACACACACACACACACACACACACACACACACACACACACACACACACACACACACACACACACACACACACACACACACACACACACACACACACACACACACACACACACACACACACACACACACACACACAACTCCTAAAGCATAATCAGGCTACAGCCGTTGTGTATTTTATTATGTTAAGCACTAAATGGTCTTAGAAAAGTATCGACTCTTAGTTTTTAGATATCTACTAAAGTAAAGCAAATAAAGAGAGTAATGTAGGCCTGTTATACTGAGTGATATATATTATACACACTGCTCTGCTTTCTGCACGGACCTCACAGCTGTTCTCTCTGGAAACATCGAGACGCGATGAAAGCAGTTTCTAAAATAATATCCAGGGGATGCATGCAGAGCTGTCATTGGCTGAGATAAGTTACTTTATATTCAGTATAAAATCACAGACACACATACATATATCTGCACAATACAGTATGGTAAAAATAATCACAGAAACCCATATAAATAAGTCTGAAAAAATCTCATCTGTACAGAACAGTATGATAAAATACATATCTATAGCCACTGCAAATGTCTCCGTTGTGGGACAAAAAAAAGCATTATCTTATTCATCTACACATGTAACCACACTTTTACTCACCAAAATAATGTTTACACATAACAAAACTAGTTAGTAAACGTTTACTAATGGAGTCTATTTTGTCCCAAAAAAAGTTCATGACTATCGATAACAAAAAATGATCAATACACCTATTGTTCATTTTCCGCGGTGTTCCCAATACAGTGCAAGTACACTTACTGTAAAATTACACTTACCCATGTTCAAATGGATCCTTATCCTAGGGCTGTGCAATTCATCGTATTTTAATCTCGATTACGAAAACAACGTAATCGAAATAAAAAGATTATTTTGCTGCATTCCCTTTCGCATTGATGCTTTCAATTTGTCTTGCGTTATACTTCCTCCCCGCATTTGCGCTTTCGCCCCTCCCTAAAAGCCCTCTGGGCCAGGTTGTGAGTAGGGCTGGGTACTGAAATCCGGTTCCGTTTCCAACATTTACATTCCATCTGTATCGTTTGGAAATGTTAGTTTCGGTTCTGCTTATTGATTCCTAAGGAAATGCATCTTGCCGCTTTCTGTACTGGTACAGGGCGGGGTGGGACGTGCAGCACAGTGGTTCCGTAAGAACAAATAACAATTGTCCGGTACCGCGATTAATCTCTCAATTCAATTCAAAGGGGCTTTATTGGCATGAAAGTTAAATTAAACAATGTTGCCAAAGCATCACAATACAAAATAATTAACAACATTAACATACATTTCAAATGTTTACATATTATTGATGATATATATAGTGATATAATTACATTTCTCTGTGTGTGTGTGTGTGTGTGTGTGTGTGTGTGTGTGTGTGTGTGTGTGTGTGTGTGTGTGTGTGTGTGTGTGTGTGTGTGTGTGTGTGTGTGTGTGTGTGTGTGTGTGTGTGTGTGTGTGTGTGTGTGTGTGTGTGTGTGTGTGTGTGTGTGTGTGTGTGTGTGTGTGTGTGTGTGTGTGTGTGTGTGTGTGTGTGTGTGTGTGTGTGTGTGTCATTCACTGTCCCTCAGGTTGTGGCATGTGTATACATATTGGGCAGCAAGGTGTGCCTTGTCTCCTTCTCCTAGGAGTACTCTCAGTCTTGAGAGGTCATCAACCTCCTTGAAACCTGGGATTACAGAGTTCAACTTGTTCCAGTAAACGCTCCTTACTTCGTTGAATGTTTGGCACTTCAGGAGGAAGTGCATCTCTGTCTCGGTCTCACCTGTCGTACAGTGACCACATGTTCTGTTCTCTTTTGGTTGGTCTTCTCTCTCTCTCTCAGCTGATCTCTCTCTCTACAGACAGCGGCTCCGCTGCCCGTTAAACAGTGCAACGGCCTACTCATCCAGCTCGCAAATATAACAGATGCCATCACATTCTACATCAAAGTCAATGAATAATCGTATTTAATAATCGTGATTATGATTACAGCTTGTGTGCACCCCGAGCTGCTCCTATCTGTCAGTAAGGGCTTGGACTGTGAGCCGTAGGGTTTCCGGTTGAAGTACCCGCACAGACTTAAAATATGGAGTGTGGCTACTTGTGGCGCATTTCCACTGCAACGGGGTAGCCCCGTTTAAGCGTCCCTAAGCGTCCTCGCTCAGGCCTCGGGCTGCCTCGCTGGCCGGCCGAGGCCGTGGCGCATTTCCATTACAGTTTAGGACCTGGGGTAGCAACGCAGTGTAGGCGGGGCGATCAGCTTTTTGGTCGGAGCGACGCTGGGTAAAACTGCAGTGGCGTCATCTTCAATGCGACACAACTCACAAAACAATGGAGGATGTGGAAGCGATCGTTTACTTGTTTCTTGGTGTGTGGCTTGTTATCACAGAAAGAAGGAAAGTGATCACAGCAAGCATTGTATTGTATTGAACATAAATACATCCTTTTTTTTCCATATACATGTGTTTGTCAAATGTTTTAAACAAATATTATCTGAATTGAATATTTGAAATTCAAGCACCAGTAAGTACTGCCCCATAATAACATTTGAGGAAATATCAGATCATGAAAAGAAAATCTTTCTAATCAATTAAGCGAATATCAAAGCTAACTATAAACATAAATACTAAAGTGTAAAACACGGCTACACTATATTCATAAATGCAAGTGTAAAATAGTGTGGACAATTGTAAACATGGATGGAGACTAAAGTATCCACAACATAAAATAATATATTAAATATAACCTCAATCTTTCTTCTAGACATGTTAAAAGCTTGCTTGAATGGGTTATAGGTTTATTTTGTTCTCGTCTTTGAAATATATAAGGAATGTGTTGTTTGAGTCTAGTAGAACGAGGGTATTACAATTGAGCAATTTCTACATGTATTATGTATTTATCATGTATTCTTAATACCATTACAAAATAAACATGTAATAATGTTTTAGAGTAGGACCTCAAGCTAGCAAACTCAATTTCTTGCTTTAAATCTCTTAAAAGTAAGGGGCTTTTTCCTAACTGATGGTGTTTGTTATTGCTTTATAAATTCATGTATGTATTTTTTTCTGTTGGGTGCCATTCATTATCAACAAGAGATAAGATAAGTCAAAGAAGTACTTTATTGATGGCAGTATAAAAATACAAATGTTGTATCAAAAAGGCATGCCATTAAACAATACAAATAAAAAATGTAAAACTGTATTGCAGCCAGCATAAATATACATGGAATTGTAAATATAAAATGAACATTTTAAAGAAAATAAATAAACAAGGAAGTACAAATGTTGCATTTAAAAATTAACTAGATAAAAAAATATATAATATGTACAATAACTATTAAGGTTTTTTGAAGTATCAGGGAGGAGACGGGCCACGTCGGCTGCCCAGTCATGGTGCCGTTCCTGCTGGGCCCGATCCTCTCCTCCTCGTTTCCTCTTGCCTGGGTGACAATAAGATAATAATTAGCAATAAGGAAAACACACAGGACAGGTACAGGTCACACAAGGATATAAGAATAACATGTATAAACAGAACAACAGTAAGGTGAACTAAAGAAAGTTCTGGCCCTAGATGTTTACAATGATTGTGAAAGTGAATTACATTATGTCCAGCCTGTTGATAATGAATATAAATGTATGTATATGATAGGATGTCACACACAACTGTACTAGCTGCTTACTAGCTAAGACTTTACTTGTAACAGAGCATTTCCACACAGTGATATAGCTTATTTTAATTACTGACGACGGATGATCCACGGTTTAAAAAAACAAAAAAACAATTCCAGTCGTTTTGCCATTTCTACTTCTTACCTAGAACCACACGCTGCGGTGTCGTGATGGCACTCGGTGTTGGTGGTTGAGTTGGTGTCGATTCTTCGGCTGGGGTCCGTTCTGGATTCGATGACGAAGTGGACGGAACACTGCCATCACCCGTTGTTAGGGAATGTTCCTCCTCACGAGTCCCAATGTAATCATCTAGAACAGCAACATGACTTGTTAATTCCACAAACTACTGCAGCACAATACTAAATAGCAACAACAACTATAGAAAAGAAAAATTGAACGTAAACAATGGCACATATGGTGTTAGCAAACAATAGCTCTAGCTAAGGCTATCTGCCTAGGCTATCTGCCTTAGCTAGCTATGTAGCTCTCCGGGGCTCCATAAAAGCACAGGTTGTCGAACATTAATGTAAGGATAAAATAGACTTATTTGTTAGAAGTGAGCATACCTTGCAGGGACTCCAGTAAAGCCGTTGCCGTTTTCCCTACATCGCAGGAAAGTTCTCGAAAATCCGCGCTCGGACATCTGTGCAGAGACATCCTGGAACACTTTCACATTTCGCGTTGTTCCGTCGAGCTCCCGCTGGATTTTATCATCCCCAATGAGATGTAGGAACGTCGTCACCTCCTCGGTCGACCACGGTGTGCTTTTCTTCGACGTTGCCATTTTTGTAGCTCCTCCGTTTACAAAATGCTGCAAGCTTGCTTCTTGATATATATGTGACGCGAGGGATGATCTCGCGCGCGATCTTGTGACGATTCTCTCTGACCAATCAGCAGTCGAGTGTTGACGTCACAGCCCTGGCCTGGTCTGATAGAACCACGATTTTATGGGGCCGGAAAAAGAGGGAAAAAGTACCCGCTAGCCGGTACTAGGCTATATGGAAATGCCACCAAAAACTGGCCTGGCCGCTTGAGGACGGTCCAGGACGCTTAAACGGGGCTACCCGCTGCAGTGGAAATGCGCCATTGGAGAGGTCCCAGTTCACCTCCTGGGCCCTGCCGTGGTGCCCTTGAGCAAGGCACTGGACATCCCCCCCACTCCCATTGCGCCATACAATAGCTGCCCACTGCTCCTTGTAACTCCTAGTTAAACCACCGGAGTTCCCCCTTTAACGGCTAGGACCCTGATAACAGACAACTCTATGGACTAAAGACAGAGTGGTTTAATACGATAATATGCATTTGTCTATGAAATAATAATGAAATACTAAGTGCGTGGCAAATATTTACTACACTGCTGTTCTATTAAACACGGCAACATGATTTCCATTCTATTAAGTTAGAAACGCATTAAGCATGGAACAGATGTAAATATCAAATCTAATACTGCTGCATCACATCACATGGCTCTTTGATTGTGTTTAGGTTAAAGCCTTTCTCGGTACACTCTGTAATAACTGTTTTGGCTACAGTCTAAGCACTTTCCCTGACCGTAAATTGTTCCTCATACAAAGTTGGACAGTTTGTCAAATGTTTTAATGTGCAAGGATAATAGGGTGGCGTGACTCCATGTCCTGACCTTTCTTGTTGAATACTGAAATAATTGACTAATTGTCTACACTTCAATTTTCCAATACAAAGTGGTTTGCAGTATGTAATCCGTTTGCTCTCCGTTCATCTTGAAGCTAGATGGCTCATATTATTCTAAGGATCTTTTCAAAGGTTTTGGGTCACATGTTTGAGTCACAGTTTCAAACTACTTATTGGCTACTAAAAGATAACATTTCTTTCTACTAATATTAGAGCAGACCCCCCTCATTTCAGTTCAAAAGACATTAGGTTTTTCCATCACACAGAGGATTTAAACCTTTGTGTTGTTGAACTGACAAGGTTAAAGAACTTTGGTTCCTAAGTTTTGGATCCACGTAGGACTCAGAGTCAAACATTCAATGTGAAAGGGGGGATTAAATGGTCTGCACTTAAATCACTTTGTGTTATGTCTGATGTATTTGAATGCTGTGTTTTGTATTTATGTGAAACAATGTAAGTTTTGGGATGCAAAAATAATGTATAATATTTCAGGGTCACATTTGACCTTCTGGTTGACAGTTATTTACCAGCAGTTGAGCGTAGTTAAAAGTATTGTGTATTTATTTACACAGATACACTTTTTTCCAATAATCTGGCATGATAAACTATCAATGCTTCTGCAGGCTAATGATTGCACACAATCTTTGAACTTACACCATTCTCCTTTCATTATTATCTGGTGTTGCGTAAACACGTGCATGTCACGTTTTGTTTGGTACAATCAGTCTTCAATGGAACAGCCCATGCATTTCAACGTTTTCAAAAGTGTCTTTAAAAACAGATAAATACCTGTTAATCAGTTGTGGCAATTCTTATTTCACTTGTCAGTACCTCCTTGTCTTTGCTTTTCATAAAACCAAATTGAGATGCCTCTTGTTCATCCGCATCTTCGTCTTACAGTCCTTGCTCTCGGTTATTTCACAGGACAGGCCAGGGTTCAGCTGAAAGTTTAATCATTACTCGAATGATTCTCTGCCTAGTTGTAAGCATGCAAAATGCATACACGTCTATTACAATTGTTGGTAGCATATGCATTGGGATCAATCCACGCCATCCCAAACTTTTATTTTGTTTATATAGTTTCTACAAAAAGCATAGAATTACGCATTTTTGCATTCAGACATTTCTTCTCCTCTATATCCATGTGGTATTCCAAAAAGTATTTGTAAAAAAGTTTGACGGTGTGTAAACAGATATCCTATGTCTTGACACTGTCCCCAGTAAAGCCAAAATGTATCTTTTGGTCGGAATTAACCCCGTAAAAGCAAAGTTTTCTAGTCACCAACAGAGCCAACAGTGAGCCCAAATTACACTTAACCAAATTGGACAAGCAACAGAATCAGAACAATTTAAACAATATTTTGTATTATAAGACTTCAAGGATGAAGATCAAAGGGATGACTAAAATCTGTTTAGCCAAGTTAGCTGCGTTGCTCTGTGGATAGTGGCGCCAGTCGGTGTAGCCTCACAGAGCTGCTAGCATGGTTGTACCACCAAACAAAAACAGCTGGGACCATATCTCCGTTGGTTTGTACTGTCACGATGCAGCAGGAAGGTCGACCCAAGAGCAGTAAAAACAAGATATCAAGTAGTCTTAACCAAAATACTTTAGATTTAATCTGTCATAATGAACCTAGTTGCCACCAGTTTGCAGCCTTTCTTTTTTCTCTTCTCTGTCTATTGAAAAATAAAAGCACATATCCATCCGACAGTTTGTAATTTCTTATATTTCTTTTTCAAAATTAAACAATGACAATTACAGCCATCAGCAAATCATAATGTAAATTGCCAGTATAAATCTTTCCATTAGTCAATACTTAATTTTCATACATACTGTTTCAATACCATTGTGTATTCATTATATTCTCCATATGCATAAACATATATCTATATATACACATTCAACCCTCCTTAGTCATCTGCTTATATCGACTCTTCTCCCTACATATATTTGTACCCTGTCCTCCCTTTCCATTCTGTTTTATAAGTGAGATGAATAATAGCAAACTGAGGGAGGGGGGATAGGTAATCAAACCAAATAAAATAGAATACGAGGAATTAGACATTCAGAAAAAAAATCCTATTCTCTCTTTCAAATGTTCCATTTCCTCCATATATCTGCCGTGTACTGTACATTATTACTCTTTTCAGAATGGAGATTCTAATGATTGTATCAGATGAGCCCTATTTAAATTGCTTACCAGCCATAGTCAATTATAATCACTCACAATAAGTTAAGAGGCCAGGTCACAAAGCTACATTCAGGGTTCGTACGGGTGCTTGAAATCCTTGAAAATGCTTGAAATTTGACGTGGTGTTTTCAAGGTTGGGAAAGTGCTTGAAATTGAGATAAAGTGCTTGAAAATGTAAATGCTTTACTTTTATAATAAATTGCTGTCCGACTGAATAGTTCGCTTTTTAGATTAAAAGAAAAGAATTGCTTCGCTTCTACATAAAACAGCTCCGCTGCGGCCTTCCCGCACTATGCGTGCAACCTGCAAGTGTTTGTGTTACGTGTGACCTGAGCATTCTGATGAGAGTGATAGATGACTGTGTGCCAGGAGGTTGCCGTTTCAACGAGCGTTGGCTAGCAGAAGACAAATACAAGCCATGGCTAAGACGAGGGTCAAGCCCACGAGTAGCCTCCTGCAAGTTTGCAAAAATAACGATGGGAGAGTCTGCACGAGCCACATGAAAGGTACGCCGTAGTTGAGCATTTTAGATTAGGCTAACGTTGCATGTTACGTTTGTTTAAGCTAACGTTAGCGAGCTGAATAGCAAACTCGATTGAGGGATAATAATAATTGCAGGGGACAATCATTTCAGAGGAGCGTACCTACGTTATGTGCATTACAGTCGCCATCGTGTGGTCTTCAGAGGATGAAGCACTCATGGCATTTCGTGTTATAGTTACGAAATATTATCTATTGATTCGACACAGAGCGATTTTGAAAGCAATGTATTTCTACTGGTAGTATGTTTCGTGCCTAAACCAAATGTGACTTTCTCTATCGAAATCAGTCACATTGACCCGAAGACACATTTTCGTTTGTATTACTGGTCTCGGGGGAGCTCGCGAGTGTGTTTGTGTATTTTTGCGTTTGTGTACCGGGGAAACACTCACAAGAAACACCGGCTGTTATGCTTGCTGTGACGTTACATTAGTCCGTTCTCTGTAGGGATCGACCGATATGGCTTTTTCAAGGCCGATACCGATTATTGGTAATCAAGGAGACCGATAACCGATATTTGGAACCGATATACATTTGCAGTAAAATCTGAAAATCTAGTGTCAAAATGTAGAATAACACAAACTCCAACACAACTCAACACAACTTCTTTGAAATGCATTTAAGCATATATTATGTTTAATGAACTTTTAAACATCTTACAACTGGTTTCCTCTCTGAGCCCTTTTCTTTAGTGCAGCCATCTGCTATGAGTTAGAGAGAGACAAGAAGTGGGGCTGACATGCTTAACTAACAATAATGCTTAATTTATTATATCAAACCAATGCCTGTCTGTCTAGCATAAAATCCCAATAAGCTGCTAGCAACTGCAAAACACTATGCTAGCTAATGTTTTGCAAACTATTAAAAGTGAGGCTATTACAGTAGACCTAACGTTAGACTAGTAGCCTCACTTTTAATATTTTTCTAAACATTTGCTAAATACATTAGCTAATGAGCTTCACATATCAACCTGAAAAACTGCGAGGCTCCACTCGCAGCCCCCCCTCCGCACCACAGTTAAGGCCCCTACACACGGCAGCATGCGTTGCCGCTTCAACGCTTCTGTCCATTCACTTTGAATGGGGTGACGTCACGATTCGCCGAACTGCATTGTGGGAGCAAAGCGTAGCTTCTCTCGAGGTGCTCGCTGCAAAAGTAGAGCAATGTTCTACTTTTGCCGCCTCGACGGAGGCGTCAGCCAATCAAATCCCTCGTATGTAAATCTGACAGTACAAGCAGTAGCCAATCAAACCGGGTGTATGTTGGGAGAGCCAGACTGCAGTTATTTCCCATATGTCAACAAAAGGAGGAGAAAATTATCGTGGCGGTAGGGAACATACAGGGATACAAACCGGAGGAGCCAGGCATGGGGGGAGGTGACAAAGACAGTGGGGGAAACTGGTAGGTTTTCGCTTGTTTGGGGAGTTTATATCCAGTGTATTTTGTTTGAATGGACAGCTAGCAAGCATAGACAGTATATGTAGCCAGCATGGATGTAGCATGAATGCTTTGCTTTGTATGTGCGGGGCGGGACATTCATGTGGTTGGTTGTTGGTCGGGCTGCTCGCGTTGACTCCCCAAGCTCAAGACACGCCCACCGCCAAGCGGCAACGCACGCCGCCGTGTGTAGGGGCCGTTACTCCGCTGCGAGACGCTGCACGCACCCCAACGCTGACTGACTTCCCGCGTCCCTGTGTGACTGGGAAGCTGATAGAATTGGATCAATAGATCGTGCTGTTTTTGCAACTTCAGCATAGGGGATTGGGATGTTTATTGAACTTCGGCTTTCAACTGATTTACCTTCGAAACACATGTATGGCTCTGCCGCTCAGCGCTGCTGCTTGCCTCTGTCTGTGTCTGCGTTCTTCGCACCTGCCTGTAATCTGAGAAGGTCCCGCCTCTATAGCTGGCTCCCGCCCGGAAAATCTTCAGTGTTGATTGACACTTCAGTAATAGCCTATCAGATAGCGCTGTGGGCGGGACATTGCTCGTGTACAGAGAGTGGTGACTGCAGACAGAGAAACGGCCGCATCAGAGCCAAAGTGTTATCGGCAATTTTATAAAAAAAGGCCGATACCGATAATCGGTCAAATGAGGAATATCGGCCCCGATAATCGGCCTGGCCGATAATCGGTCGACCCCTAGTTCTCTGCATGTAATTATGCCGAAACTTCAAAGTTGTATTTATCATCTGAATTTTCCGAAACAAATGTAATATTCTGAAAGCCAAGACTTTGTTTATTTGAAAACAGATGAAAACAAACTGTCTTTTATATAAAATTGAAGTATTATAAAAGTAAAACTACATTTTGCTTTAATCCCATGTAATTGTAGAATAAACACAGTCTTCCTTTGAAGATGTATTAATCAGGTGTCTTCAACATTACCTATAAATCATTGTACACATTAGTAAATATTATTTTCCACTTGTTACCATTGTGAGTCTATTTGTATGCAGCTCTGCGTGATTTTGTGGTTACAATTCAGACTAATACGCTACCAGAGGTGGAGAAGTACTCAGATCTTGTAGTGAAATTATAAGTACTCAGATCTTGTACTTGAGTAAAAGTAGAAGTACTCAGGTCTTGTACTTCAGTAAAAGTAGAAGTACCAGAGTGTAGGAATACGCTGTTACAGTAAAAGTCCTGCATTCAAAATGTTCCTCAAGTAAAAGTAGAAAAGTATTCTCATCAAAATATAGTTAAAGTATCGACAGTAAAAGTAGTCGTTGTGCAGATTGGTCCATTTCAGAATAATATATGATATGTTTTATAATGATTGATCATGAAAGTGTTCTCAAAGCTGGTGAAGGTGCAGCTAGTCTGAATGACTTTGTATACTGCAGGGTAGCTTGATTTACTCCAGGTGGAACTAGAGTCTGATTCAACACTTGATTAGATTTCACATCATTCATCCAGATCTGTAAAGTAACTAAAGGTATTAAATACATGTAGTGTAATACATGTACCTCAACAATAGTAATCAATAATGTATTGAAAAGTTATTTGGCTGATTGTTTTATATTGGCTCAGCCAGGTTATATGGGAGGGCCCGGTCTACGTACAGATCACTCATTTTGAAATATTAAACTTAGTTTTCTTTTCTTGAATTTTTCATCCTCGTGTAGAATGCTATCACGAAACACACATTTAGTTGTATATAGCATAAAGAACATCTGATTTAATGTGAGGTAGGGAAATAATCATTTGAGTATATAATAGGGGTGTAACGGTACACGTACCCGTACCGAAATTATTCGGTACGGGCCCTTCGGTTCGGTACACATGTGTACCGAACGAATATAACGTTAAACGTAAAACATTGAGAACGTGAACAACTTCTTGGAAGTAATCTCAGGTTCTGCGTCGCAGCATTCAGAGTAATTTGCTCCCATTGTGTTCAACGCGTCATAGAGCGAGCAAGTCATTTCATTGGACGAGCTGGTCAGAGGGATGCGTTCAAATGTAGTCAGTAATTTGAGGAACTGTCAAAATGGCGAACGCAGATAAAGTTGAGCTCGAAAATCCTCCAGCATCATTGAAGTCTCCGGTTTGGGAACATTTTGGTTTCGCAGTTACGTACAAGGATGACGGACAAAGACAAGTGGACCGAACCAAAGCTGTTTGTCGGCATTGTTCAACTAAAATTGGTTACGCGGCTGGCAATACATCAAACTTGCACACTCATTTGAAAAGGCATCACCCGAACGTGAATGTCACCGGTACCAAAAGACTGAAGTGAAAACCCAACTCCCACTAGCATTTAAGCCTCCACCACTCGCAAAAACTTCAGACCGAGCCAAAGCTATTACAAACGGCAAATATCCTTATGTTGCCATGTTAGCAAAGCGCTACCTGGCTGTATCTGCTACTACCTCTGTCCCTAGCGAGAGGGTGTTCTCCACGGCAGGAGACATTGTTAGTGCCAGCTGATCTGCCCTTTCGGCAAGCAATGTGGACAAGTTCATCTTTCTTTAAAAAAAACATGAAATGACAAGCAAGTCCTGATGTCAAACTGGCTGCTTAGGTACTAGTACAGTACAGTACAAATACAGATTATTTCAGTTCATCGAAAAGCTGCACCTTAATGTTTATTTTATTATATTTTATATTTATTTGAGTGAATATTCATAGTTTAATAATAATTAAAAACCCAAAACTAATATTTATGTTTTGTGAGTACTAGTACAGTAAAGTTCAAATACAGATTATTTCAGTTCATCGAAATGCTGCACCTTAATGTTTATTTTATTATATTTTGTATTTATTTGAGTGAATACATTATTCACAGTTTAATAATAATTTAAAAAAAATATGTTATGTTTTGTGATAATTTTTTCTGCTGTACCGAAAACGTACCGAACCGAACCGTGACCTAAAAACCGAGGTACGTACCGAACCGAAATGTTTGTGAACCGTTACACCCCTAGTATATAAATATGTAATTTACAACAGCTGTAAGATGCTTGAAAAGCTTGAAAATGCACCTTGAAAATGCTTGAAAAGTGCTTGAATTTGACTTTGGAAAAGGTGTAAGAACCCTGCCTTTGTTGGCAATGACAGAGGTCAAACGTTTTCTGTAAGTCTTCACAAGGTTTTCACACACTGTTGCTGGTATTTTGGCCCATTCCTCCATACAGATCTCCTCTAGAGCAGTGATGTCTTGGGGCTGTCGCTGGGCAACACGGACGTTCAACTCCCTCCAAAGATTTTCTATGGGGTTGAGATCTGGAGACTGGCTACACCACTCCAGGACCTTGAAATGCTTCTTACGAAGCCACTCCTTCGTTGCCCGGGCGGTGTGTTTGGGATCATTGTCATGCTGAAAGACCCAGCCACGTTTCATCTTCAATGCCCTTGCTGATGGAAGGAGGTTGTCACTCAAAATCTCACGATACATGGCCCCTTTCATTCTTTCCTTTACACGGATCAGTCGTCCTGGTCCCTTTGCAGAAAAACAGCCCCACAGCATGATGTTTCCACCCCCATGTTTCACAGTAGGTATGGTGTTCTTTGGATGCAACTCAGCATTCTTTCTCCTCCAAACACATCTAGTTCTATTTTGGTTTCATCTGACCATATGACATTCTCCCGATCCTCTTCTGGATCATCTAAATGCTCTCTAGCAAACTTCAGACGGGCCTGGACATGTACTGGCTTAAGCAGGGGGACACGTCTGGCACTGCAGGATTTGAGTCCCTGGCGGCGTAGTGTGTTACTGATGGTAGCCTTTGTTACTTTGGTCCCAGCTCTCTGCAGGTCATTGACTAGGTCCCCCCGTGTGGTTCTGGCATTTTTGCTCACCGTTCTTGTGATCATTTTGACCCCACGGGGTGAGATCTTGCGTGGAGCCCCAGATCGAGGGAGATTATCAGTGGTCTTGTATGTCTTCCATTTTCTAATAATTGCTCCCACAGTTGATTTGTTCACACCAAGCTGCTTACCTATTGAAGATTCAGTCTTCCCAGCCTGGTGCAGGTCTACAATGTTGTTTCTGGTGTCCTTTGACAGCTCTTTGGTCTTGGCCATAGTGGAGTTTGGAGTGTGTTTGAGGTTGTGGACAGGTGTCTTTTATACTGATAATGAGTTCAAACAGGTGCCATTAATACAGTTAACGAGTGGAGGACAGAGGAGGCTCTTAAAGAAGAAGTTACAGGTCTGTGAGAGCCAGAAATCTTGTTTGTTTGTAGGTGACCAAATACTTATTTTACTGAGGAATTTACCAATGAATTCATTAAAAATCCTACAATGTGATTTCCTGGATTCTTTCCCCCCATTCTGTCTCTCATAGTTGAAGTGTACCTAGGATGAAAATTACAGGCCTCATCTTTTTAAGTGGGAGAACTTGCACAATTGGTGGCTGACTAAATACTTTTTTGCCCCACTGTATATATATTTTTTTAATTATTATTCAAATAAATACAAAATATAATAAAATAAACATTAAGGTGCGGTAAATAATCTGTATCTGAACTGTACTGTACTAGTACCTAAGCAGCCAGTTTGACATTAGGACTTGCTTGTCATTGTATTTTCATGTTTTTTTTAAAAGAAAAATTAACTTGTCCACATTGCTTGCCGAAAGGGCAGATCTGCTGGCTCTAACACTGTCTCCTGCTGTGGAGAACACCCTCTCGCTAGGGACAGAGGTAGCAGACACAGCCAGGTAGCGCTTTGCTAACATGGCAACATAAGGATATTTGGCGTTTGTAATAGCTTTGTCTCGGTCTGAACTTTTTGCGAGTGTTGGAGGCTTAAATGCTCGTGGGAGTTGAGTTTGCTCTTCAGTCTTTTTTCTTTTGGTACCGGTGATATTCACGTTCGGGTGATGCCTTTTCAAATGAGTGTGCTGCCAGCCGCGTAACCAATTTTAGTTGAACAATGCCGACAAACAGCTTTGGTTCGGTCCACCTGTCTTTGTCAGTCATCCCTGTACGTAACTGCGAAAACAAAATGTTCCCAAACTGGCATGGGCGCGGGAAGGGGGGTGCTGAGGGCGCTGCAGCACCCCCTAGCGGCGGGCAGGGGGTGTGGAGCTCCCCTGTCTGAATTATTATTTGAAGGTTATTGCTGTATAATACATTAACCGTGCTTTACGTGAACCTCATCATGACACTAGAGAGGACGACAGGACTGTAATTTCCAGTGTTCAGTGAATTTCAGTAAAACAAGAATACAGTTTGAAAGGGGAGTGATTTGTAAAATATCCATAAAGAAAAAGAACATCTGATTACAGTTGTTTCATCTGGGTGTTGAGAGATGTATCCATAGATCTCTTAATGTTGCTCTCAAAGTGCACCAGATTGATGCTTTTAACATCAATATATAAAAAAAAAAAATAATCTTCCCGGGGGAGCATGTCCCCGGACCCCCCTAGAGGAGGTGAGGTCCGCTCCCCACTCGTAAAAAATAGCACTTTACCCCTGCCATGCCGTGAGCTGATTATCGAGCCTTCATTGTAACAGTCGCGGGTGTACTGTGTGTTTGCGTATGGGGAGTGCTTTTGTGCGTGCTCTATAGTGCCCGTAATAGTGTTCACTGGAGTCCAGCACCTCAGCACCCCCACTCAAAATACCTTCTGCAAACTAGAGACTTCAATGATGCTGGAGGATTTTCGAGCTCAACTTTATCTACGTTCGCCATTTCGGCAGTTCCTCAAATTACTGACTAAATTTGAACGCATCCCTCTGACCAACTCTCATAGTATGCCTCTCATCCAATGAAATGACTTGCTCGCTCTATGACGCGTTGAACCCAAGCGGCAAACTGTGGGGTAGCGCCGGGACGCCAATACGGAAGTGCCACACACTGCAGTTCATATATTGGCCGATAGGCGATGACTGCAGAAAGGAGCAATTTCCATAGACCTCCATGTTAAAATGCCCAATTCTACAGCAGAAAAAAAAACATGTTTCTACCCCCTGGCCCTAACCCTTTTATTTATATTATATATTATATAAGTGTTTGCATAAAAATTAGGCCGTGGTCACATTGAGTGACAGCTCTGTCAAGTGACTGCTGCTGCTTGCTTCCTGTCTCTCTGATAGCTGCTCCGTGAAGCTAGCTACTGGGACTCTGCCTGCTCAGCTCATCCAGGGAGCACAACTTGAAGCCGGCCGTTGTTGTTTGTTCTTCATGCTTATATATCGGACTATTGTGACTCGCTCTGCGGTTAAAACAGACGGTGCATGAATGCGGTAAGTGAAATTCGAGTGCTTTATTTATGTGTTAATGATTTTAATCAGCTACGTAATGAATGTTAAGGCTTGGGTTAGCATGTAAGTGAGTGGTAGCTACATTGGTGCTAACAATGCTAATCGTGGCCTCCAAGTTAAAATCATAGACTGTAAAGGTTATATATATATATATATATATATATATATATATATATATATGGTTAAAACGAAATAGACAAGTGTTAAGAGTTAAGTGGGATAATACTGTAGAATAAACAGCTTCTGTTTGAGGTTATAAAATAAGGTCATCCTTGTAACTTAGAGAGATATTTTATTATGTAGGAACTGTATGTATCGCTAAAGTTAATTTAAATTGGCTATGCTCAAGTATGTAGACAAGCTAATGTCGAAGTAGTGTATGTGAAATCAACCTCACAATAAGATGTGTGTATATTACAATTATTAATGTCATATTTCAAGATGATTACTTAGATATTACAATATGGTTGGTTGAGCTGGAGCATTATTGAGCTTACACGTTAACGTCAGTCATCTGAAGAACGAACCCAAACCTTGTTGTTTTTATTAATTGCATTACCAAATGGGTATCAAATATACAGTAAGCATTGGTAACACAACTTCCAAAGTTACAGTAAAATAAAAAGAACCCTGACTCGGACAATACACAATCCAACATGTTCAACAGAAGAGAATCAGTTATATTGTTTGTACACATGGTACTTTACATATATATCTGTTTGTTTAAGGTGTCCAGGTGATGCAGACAGAACTGGACTCCTCACAGAAGTGAACTTCAGCACAGGTACAAAGACTCTTTTTTCATACTGTACAAAGAATCAAGAAAGATATTGGTTTAAATAAATGAAGTATTTACTTTAATACACTGATATACATTCCATTAAACAATACTAGATCACCTACACATCAGTTAAGTTGAGGGGGTTTTCCATGCAAAAAGTTACATTTAGATGTTAACAAGCAATATGACTTTGTCAGCTTTCTAATTTAATGTATTGAAGGCAAAGATATTTAACACATAGTGAGAACTGCTACTATTTATCTCTCAATATTGTCTGTAAAAAACGTGGTAAAAGTTATTCTTTCAGTGAGACAACAGAGCAAGCTTCTACAGTTGCACTACATTTTGAGAACAGTTAAATATTATTTTGATAATAACATATATTTAAATGACGATGAACTTCATACTGTTCATTCATAATCTGATTGTATTTGTATCTCTGTTGAAAAAAACAAAAAACATTACAATTATAAAATAATTATATATACAGCCCCTAAACACACAAACACACCGCTTTCATAACTAACACACTTGTTCTGCAATAATATGTTTTATGTTTCCTGTCATTTTTGTTAGGAAAGGACATGCCTGAAAGACACGACATGTTCTCCTTCTCTGAGGGTCAAGAAGAACATCCAAGAGGAACATTAAAAGCTGATGTTATGAGATTTTAAGACCAATACAGGACCTTCACTAAGAAACTACTTTTATTGTGAAAACACAGTCAGCTGATCGAATGCAGCTATTTCCACATCTGGTATCAGCTATGCCCAGCATGGGCTCCTCCATCAGGCCTGGTCCTCCTTGCTGAGGAAAGACCCTCAGTCCTCTCCAAACCAACAGACAGGACGTCCATCACACGGAGGTTTCTCCCTGAAGTCTCTGCAGCTCTCTGGACACCATGCTGTCTCAATCCGTCCACACTGAATATGAGAGGGGGAAAATGAAAATAATAAATGCTTTAGACAATAAGAAATATAAAGTTGAGTTGCTCAGTTTTTTTAGATTGTCAATACTATTACTGTATAACTAATATCTCAGGTTAAGAGGCACATTCAAATAAAGATTGGTCTTTAAATACATGTTGTCTTTTGAATTGTTTGTCTAAAGTCAAGGATCTAGAACTGGTACTTAGTTTTAATGATACAGTCTGGTTATTATGCTGTTTGGAGGAGGCATCACAGGTAAGAGCACTAACTAGCTACCATCACATGTACCTTAGCTTGACTTAAATGTATTAAACCTATAGTTAAGTGATATCAAAATATAAATAACTAATGTCATGCAAACATAAATATTTGCTTGATTCCAGTGTTGCATTTAGCACAATTGCATACAAACGTTAAGGGATTTTAAGATTCTGAAGCATTATGCTAAAAACTCAATAACTTAGATTATTATTTATAGTTTTGCTGAACAGTTTCATGTCCGCTTACCTTAGAAATGTAAAATGCCACGGCAGTGTGCAGATGGGGAGCATGTTAGCTTAGGTTGGTAGTTTCAGCTAGCTCTGGAACTTCCAGCTCGGTGGCAGCAGGTCCCGCCTTGGCTCCGCCTCTTTGCCCTTATTTGGAGCAGGCGGAAGTTGAACTCTGACGTCACTGTCGAGCCGTTAGTGGCCGACTCCGCCTACTAAGGGCTTCTCGGCAACTCTGCAGAATCCTATGGGTGACGTCACAGACCCTACGTCCATTTATATATACAGTCTATGGTTGAACCCAATGGGAGCAAATTACTGTGACGCAGCACCCGAGATTACTTCCAAGAAGTTGTTCACGTTCTCAATTTTTTACGTTTAACGTTATATTCGTTCGGTACCCTAGTATCTACCCTCTCTATCTTCAATTTCCGATAATTCCCAAATGCAAACCTCCCTAAAATTAGTATAGCCACCCCTCTACTATGTCCTGATTTATATGATGAGAATTTTTTTTTAAAAAGCCATTTCTCTTGAGCTTTTCATGTTCATTCTCTGTTCGGTGCATCTCCTGCAAAAACACTACCCCTACCATGTCCTTCTTCCTCTTATTTAGAATCTTGCTCCTTTTAACTGGATTGAGTACTCTATTGTTATTGTAAGAGGCTACTTTAATTAAAGAGTTTTGTCACAATTTGTTTTCGTATCCTTTATCTTTTATCATTTTCCCTCCCTTCTTTCCACAGATATCCCTTATGCTAGAGTAACAGACAAGCCCTGAGCCTGTTTTTCAGGTCTTGGGCTCGAAAATGACATGCCCAGAACAAATGACTATATCTTCACTTCTAAAAGGGGTAAATTAATAATCTTTTTTCTCAAAGCAATGATACACCTGTGAGTTGGATGTAGAAAATCAATATAGATGTTTTTATTTTAAAGTAAATTCAGATTGAACATAGTAAAAAAATGTAAATTATAGATTCCGTCCAAAAAAAACACCATTACCCTGTATCAAGATTGATGCAAAACAAGTGAAATTTTACCTTTTTTTTTAGAGCGGTCTAGAAAAAAAACCCATAGTAAAAAAATGTAAATTATAGATTCCGTCCAAAAAAAACACCATTACCCTGTATCAAGATTGATGCACAACAAGTGCAATTTTACCTTTTTTTTAGAACGGTCTAGAAAAAAAACCCACCTCTGGGGTCATTTGGGTGTATTTGCCGTATCTCTGGAACCCATTGGTCGATTTTGGTGATTGACATCTCTTTTTAACCTGTTAAGCCCCAAGCCTGTTTTTCAGGTTTCAGGCTTGAAAATTACATGCCCAGAATAAATTACTATATCTTCAAAAAGGGGTAAATGAATCATCTTTTTTCTCAAAAATGATACACCTGTGAGTTGGATGGAGAAAAGTCAGAATCAATATAGATGTTTTTATTTTAAAGTAAATTGATATTGAACATGGTAAAAAAATATAATTATAGTTTCCGTCCAAAAAAAACCCATTACTTGAAAACCACCCTTGAATGATGGGGATAGTTGACAAAAAGCTTTAGGAATCCAAACTATAACATATAATAAGTACCCTGTATCAAGATTGATGCAAAACAAGTGAAATATGACCTTTTTAGATAGGTTTAGCAAAAAAAAAACACCTCTGGGTGTATTTGCCATATTTCTGGCACCCATCCGTCGATTTTGGTGATTGACACCTCTTTTGAACCGTTAGAGCCAATAGAATCGAGGGGAGGTTCCTAAATCCATCTAAACATTACCATTGGTGAATGAGAGTGATGCACAGCCAGCATGCCCAAAACCGGAAGCTGGGTTACAGCTCTCATACACTCTATATAAAAACTACTCTTATTGACATGATGGATTATCAGTAATCATTTCAAAGTGACACAGAGACATTGGATTAACCTTCAGCAGTGTTTATGTGCATTTTAATGCCCTTGAACACAACTTTTGATCAGAAAACAGCAAAGGTAAGACGTATTTCCCGTTTTGGCCCCGTAAAGTGAAGTTGTGTGTTGTCTTTCCTGGCTTTCGCTGTCATGAGTTTTGGTCGCACAGTGATGATACTTATACCAATGGAATCTGTGGAATCTCAGCTTTCATATACTATCTAGTTTGTGCAGATAGCATGAAGTATACAATATTTCTACCGTGAGTTATGTGCTAAGTGCGTTAGCAATCTTTCGCTTAAGGCTAATTCAGATGCTTGGCGTTAGATTCCGGTTTTATTTAGGTAAAAATTGTTCATATCGTCAGTTAGCTAAGTTTCTTCCTGTTAAGCGGGTATGAAACATTAATAGGTTGTTAAATGTTAAGAAACCCTGAGACGCCCCCGGCGGGGGCAATCGGGCTTAACTATAATACAGGTATGGAGGAAACTCTCCCTAGTAACATAACAAAATAACTTCCATAAGTGAGGTCTGCATCTCAACCTTTTCCGAGCCCTGAGTGGGCTGAGGGATGCCCTCTGACCTCTAGGGGCAGAGGGCCCTCACTGCTAATACTAGCATAGTCCATATATCCCCCGACTAATTTTTGAAAATAAGTAAGTTCCCCGACTTCTCTAACTTTGTTTTGAGGAATTACCACAATGAACTTAAAACCGTGAGTAAATCAATTATATACCTAAAGAGAGCGCCCTGTTCATCACCATAATTATTTTTTGAAGTAATCCAAACTAAATGTAATATGAGAGTTGCATGTATACCTCCTTAATTCACTGTGAAATAATCACATCTCCATACAGATGTAGCACCTCATTTCGGATGCCCCTACCCATGTGGGTCCGTGATCGGCACGGGGTGGGCCCCTGCTGAAAGAAAACCCCCCCCCAGGACCTGATACGCCCCCTTGATAAATAAATACAATTATAATGAAACCAGCTGCAATGGATCATGGATCCATCAGGGGGAGCAGTGATTAAAAAGCTGCCACACTGGAACTCATGTGAAATAAACAGCTGATAGATCTAGGTATCTGATATAGCGGATATTTGTTAAGATCCATATGTCACGGATAGGATCATATTCTGTGCTAAATAAGAGACATGTAATCATTTACAAAACATCACCATGTTTTTATTTAACAAAATAATGTTGTTTAATCCACGTAGGCGTAGGCCTACTACAACTACAAAACCATTGGTTTGTTTTTTCATCACGAAATGCAGACCGGCTCAAATGAACGATTTTTAATCATCATCCACACGATCATTTAATGTATCATATTTTCGCCCAATTGAAGTGAAAGCACTAATAAATGTGATTTAATCAACGTGAGTTTACAACTACACAAATAATCGGTTTGTTTTTATATCACATCGACGGGAGGAAATGCAGCACGGCTCTCACTACCGATTTGTAATCCTAATTTAATCATCTTCACGATCTACTTAAACATAAAGAGGGCCGCCCGTATTGCACCTTTTAATTATTCTGTGAAATTTCCAATTTACAGTGATGCAAATGAGTCGCTTTTCGGCACCTCCTGCTTTTTTAACGCTGATTTGGGTGACTTGTGTAATTCGTGAAGAACCGAAGAGTTTTCGTTTTGGGGGGGGGGGGGTCTGTCCGACTGACGGACAACTTCTCACTTCAAAAAAGAAGAAGAAATCTAGATCGCAAAAATCATTACAACAAGTGAGTGCCTGTTTTCTCTGGCCAATGACAGGTTCCTTGAACACAACACGAGCGTAAGGTGTCTTCACGTGGTTATGTCTCGTCTGAAAGAAGTGTAGACGAGTGCTGACGGAGAGCACCGGAACGCCGCTCCAGCTCTTCAAATATTGCAGTACCCATAAGGAGCCGTACACATGCCGCAGTGTTTGCGTGGCTGTGTCTTTAGTTGTAAGCACAGTGGCGATCTGTTGTTATTAGCATCTGGTTAGCTAGCTATGCTAACGAATTTAAAGAGCTTTTCTACAACCAGGTGTGTCGTGGCCCATTCTTGTAGGATATCTAAAAACTGTGCCACGTCAACAGGGATCCGCTTCTTGACTCACGTTAAAAACCATCCAAATAAAGCTCTGTAGGCACTGATTTCTTTGCCTTCCTCGGCCGATTTATTTACTTCCATATATTTAAACAAACAAAATGATCAGTGTAACGTGAGGTCAAAGACTGTTCCGATTCCCTGTTCATTGCTGGAGACATTTTCCTCCTCACGCTCAGTCCCACCCCTTCCTTATATCACAGGTGTGGCTCGCAGTATAGATGTAGCGCTTCATTTCAGACGCCTACCTGTGCGGGTCCGTGATCGGCACGGGGTGGGCCCCTGCTGAAATGGAAAACCCCCCGCAGGACTTGATACGCCCCCTTGATAAATAAATAAATTTAATTATAATGAAACCAGCTGCAATGGATCATGGATCCACCAGGGGGAGCCGTGAAAAGCTGCCACACTGGAACTCATGTGAAATAAACAGCTGATCTACAGGTATCTGATATAGCGGATATTTGTTAAGATCCATATGTCACGGAAAGGATCATATTCTGTGCTAAATAAGAGACATGTAATCATTTACAAAACATCACCATGTTTTTATTTAACAAAATAATGTTGTTTAATTCACATTGGCGTAAGTACAAAACCATCGCTATGTTTTTTCATCAGGAAATGCAGCCCGGCTCAAACAAACGATTTTCAATCATCATCCTCACGATCATTTAATGTATCATATGTTCGCGAATTGAAATTAATGCACTAATACAGGCATCCTCAAAGTACGGACTCCGGTCCGGATCCGGACCGAACCACAACTGTCTCTGGACTCTGAGCAAATTATACTTTTCATATGTATTATCTGTATTATCTGTGTTATCTGCGAGACATCACCACAACGCAACGAGTCAAAATAATCCGCTATGTCCATAGACTGCAAACAGTGCTCATCGGACATTTATGAGAGAAAGTCTCTAATGTCCGAGTGCAAGTGAATGCAGCACAAGATGCACGTCATGTAACCCCTCCCCCGGTCCTGGCCCGAGCGTGGACATATGATTGGCGGCTATTTCATTTGAACGGGACGGCGCAAAACGAGAAGCATTCGGACCCAAGCACTGAAGGAATGAGGTATTTGCGGGCTGACAGAGAAGAGACTGTCAGTTTGGCTGCACTCAGCATTGAATCAAAACGCACTAAAGCTGTTGATCTGAATACGTTTGTGAGGCGTTTTGCTGAACAACATGGTAATCGCAGCATTCAGCTGTAATACACGTCAACTTGATGCTCTGCTCACGGATGAGCATACAAAACTGTTAAGATGATGACCTTACGTGTGTAAATATATTTGTTTCTTTGAGGGGGTCTGCCCCCAAAAAACTGTTTAAGTCCTGAGAAAGTCAAATAAGACGGTGTGTAAAACTACACTGCCCAGCCAAAAAAAAGTAACCACTTTGATTTAACTAGGCCAGTAGGTAAGGACATTGCACTGGATAATAACTGAAGTATAAAGAATGCATGACTGAAGTGATGGAGACCATGTTGAAGGCAAACAAAAAGAGGAAATAACAGGTCAGATCAAGCAAACCCCCTCTCAGATTCCACAGCAACCAGAAGAACATAAATACTGGCTGGTGATTTGATTAATTAGCTTTGTGATGGAATAAAAAATGCACAGTGCATTTCCTTAGCTGTGGGTGAGTCCACTGACACCACTGACAATGCTCAGTTGCTGGTGTTTGTGAGCTTTTATGATGAGGCAAAGGGGGAGTTTGTTGAAGATGTGTTGGGCCTGACGAACCTCAGTGGACACACAAGGGGGCAAGACATTTATAAAGCAATAATGGGAATGCTGAATGAAAGAGGGTGCAGCTGCCTTTATTCATAACTGCAGCTCTTACACTGCGACTCTGAGGGGACAGACACAATAACAATGAAAACGGCTGCATACAGAGCCTTTTTGTTTTTGCAACCTCGTGTTAAGAATCTTGTTGCAATTGTTTAAAAGTTTGAATGACCGTAATAAATGGACCTTTGTCTTATTGAAACATTTATTTTGGACCTTTACGATTAGTATTTGAGTACCCCTGCACTAATACATGTAGCCTAGTTTAATCCACGTGAGTTTACAGCAACAAAAAATATTTGCTTTGTTTTTATATCATATCCGACCGGAGGAAAATGCAGCACGGCTCGCACTACCGATAATCCCAATACCACGGGCAAACAATAATATGTACAGCGTTAATAGTTTACTGTATTGTTAGTGTCTAATATTACTGCTATAACAATCACACATTGAGTTGTTGAAATCAGACCGTTTTTTTTTTTAAACAGTCTGAATGAAACGGCAGCTCTCAGATGATCAGCTGTGTGTTTACACAATCAAATATGCATAGTAATTTAATAAATCCTTCCATCACACATTGTAAGAACAGTTCTGTTTCATATGAGCTGTATCCACAAATCTCTTAATTTTGCCCTCAGTGCACCAGATTGATGCATTTAACTTCAATTTAAATAAAAACATCTTCTGTTGTAACAACAATAACATTATAAATAGTAACATAGCATGGTATTGCACATTTAGTTTTGAGTGTTACTGGCCTGAGATTTTTTTATTACATGAATTAAGGTGACTGAAGCTTTTTAACATAGACTTTTCAGTGACCCACATTTTGCACAGAACTGTCCCACATTAGGAAAAGCAGATTGTCTGAGACAACTTGGCACTAAGAGTACTAATATGTCTACCATTTCTTTTATGAGTTTAATATCTGCATTTTCTCTTTTGGTTTGATTAGGACACATCCTGGGGATTTCAGAATGGTACTGGATTTTGATGTATTGTATCGGCTTCATATCGCAATATATTCCCGAAGTCTGAAATGCAAAAATGTCCCACATTAGGGCAATTCATCCTACATTTAATCATTCAAACAAAAATCATATTTCGTTTCTTTTTAACGAAATAAATGTGGTTTAATACATCATGAAATTAATATCTATATATGTTATACTATACTTATACTGCTTACCGTTTTCATACTTTATAAATTTTAGCATATTCATACACACTGTTAATACTGTTCATACTGCTCACAGGCTGATATCTAGTATATTCATACCCCTCACTGTTTATTCATCATTCAATTCATTCTATATGTTATTCTGTAGATTGTACATTACTTTTCACTTCACTGCTTGTTGCACCTGGTTAGAAGCTAAACTGCATTTCGTTGTCTCAGTACCTGTAATCTGTGCAATAACAATAAAGTTGAATCTAATCTTGAGCAGGAACAAATGTATTTACTTAGTACATATCTGACATTAACGATTAAACACATGTGTGCATTCTTTATAAATGCAAACCGAGTCAAGCTGACTCTGGAGGAAATCATATTTCGTTTATTTTTAACGAAATAAATGTGATTTAATCCACATAATTTACTGTGTTAATTGTTTACTGTAGTATTGTTTAACTTGAAGGTGCCTGATGTGAACATTTCCAGAAGAACGTTTGAATGGCCTTTTGTATGTATACAGTACAGTCTATCCCAACCATTTACACCTTCCTTTTTTCCTGTCAAGAGTTTAAATCGGAGAAAGGTAATGGTTATCGATGGTGCTTTTAAAGCCTATTGCATAATAACTGTGTGATTTATATTGCTTTTCAAATGCATATGGCCACACATTTATACTGCTCTTCCCGTCAAGAATACTGTATGAATAGAACTTAGTTAGATCACTTTACATTTCTGCGAATGAATTTTAAATCACACACGTCTCCCCACCCCGAAAATAAAAAGAGGAAACTATTTTCAAGTTAAGTTCAGTTTTCACTGAAAAGTCTATGTTAAAAAGCTTCAGTCACCTTAATTCATGTAATAAAAACAAAAGCACGTTGGCTGATTTTGGACCTCCTCACTCGCCTACTTTAATTAAATGTTTGATAAGGGCATGCAGATCACAGTACAGCTCGTTCAGTAAAACACGTACACATACATTATCTTGTATTTTTTTATTTATTTTTTTTTTATTTAAAGGACAGTGCACATTAATTCATATTGCTGTAAATGAGCCAGTATTAGCCAGCAGGCTAATTTTCAACTGTTGTCCTTGGCAAGATGTTAACTGACCACAACAAGACTAGAAAATAAAAACATAATTAAATAGAGTACAGCAGACAACATCAGTACACCAATAAATAAATAGCAGTACAAGAATAAATAAATAGCAGTACAACAATAAATAGGAACAGTAGTACAACAATAGAGAGGAACAAACAAACATGCAAACAGATGAAATATCATCATACCTTGATTCAGTTAAAAGTGTTCACATTTTTGATTGTTTAAAAGCCAGTTCTTATGATTGTGGTTAAATGTATGATAAGAGGTGTTATTCCTGATCTGTATTGGTATTGTGTTCCAGAGTGTAGATGCCCTCACAGAGAAACAGTGTTTGCCAAAGGAACTGGACCTAAGAGGGACTACACAGTCCCCTCTTAGGGCAGACCTTGTGGTTCTACTGTTTGAATTTTTCTGTTGTATAAAAGTGCAGAGTGGTGGGGGTGCCTTGCCGTTTAGAATTTTATTAGAATTTGTTATGTTTGTCCAGGATTTTGCAATGGTGGTATAGCTTTGGTTTTTTGTCAAAAACTTTGAGAGCTTGCTTGTAAAGTGACAGGATAGGCCTTAATGTTGTGCTATTCGCCTGGGTCCAGCTGGTCATACAGTATGTTAGGTGGGGAAGGATCATGGCAGTCATATATAGTTTTGCAACAGGTGTTGTCAAACAGTTCCTTATATATCTAAAATTTGCTAGATTGTATTTAGTTATTTGCATTACCTTTCTCACTTGTTTATTGAAGGATAGAGTAGTGTCAAGGATAATGCCTAGATATTTGAAATGTGTAACTGTTTGAATGACCTCCCCAGACACATAGACCTTGGGTTCACAGTGTGATACAGTGTTGGTCTTGCTAAAAAACATACAGACTGTCTTCTTAACATTCAGATATAGCTGAGAGTCAGTAAGCCATTGATTTACATGAACCATTGCATCATTTAATTTGGCCGCAGCTTGGGCCTTGGTTTTTGCATGGACATAAATGACAGTGTCATCAGCGTACATTTGCACCTCACATCCAGTGCACACTGAGGGCAAGTCATTTATATAAAGGCTGAATAGTATTGGGCCCAGGATAGATCCCTGGGGTACACCCAGTTCATTCCTCAGGGGTGGTGATGTCTCGCCACTTACCCTTACACACTGAACTCTGTCTGACAGATAGGAGCTCATCCAGTCTATTGCACTGGGTGAGAAATTAAAATAGGACATTTTGTGAATGAGTACTTGATGATTGACTGTATCAAAAGCTTTCTTAAGATCTAAGAAGATTGCTCCAACAATGCCTCCTTTGTCCATTTTTAATTTAATATTTTCCACAAGGAAACAATTTGCGGTCTCAGTGGAATGATTGGCTCGGAAGCCGAATTGCATGGGGTGTAGTGTGAAAGGACTACTGTTAAGATGTCCAGTCAATTTCTCAGCTACACATTTCTCAGAGATCTTAGACATGACAGGTAAAATACTAATGGGCCTATAGTTGTTTGCATCAGTTGTGTCCCCAGATTTGTGGACTGGCACAACAATGGCTAACTTCCAGTCTTTTGGGAATGTTCCCTCCCTAAAAGAGGTGTTAATTATTTTGGTAATTGTCCCTGTGAGGGTAGTAGCATGTTTCTTTAGAAACAGAGAATCCAGTCCAAAAGTGTCTTTTGATTTGGAATTGTTTAAAGAAGAAATTATAGAATTAACTTTGGATTCAGAAGTCTCTGTCAGGGAGAAGACTGGCTGTGTATAATCAATAGGTGAATTTGACCAATTTGGGGACTGTTTATAGTCAGCCTCACAGAATCAATAAAATGGTTATTAAAAATAGCCGCTATTTCTGCTGGCCCCTTACATAAGGTTCCATTGTTACTGATCTCCAGCTGCTTTGTTATTTTATGTCCTTTCCCTGTTAGGTTCTGCAGACAGTCCCAGATTTGTTTATGATTTCCCTTGGCCTTAGATTCGCTTTTCCTGAGGAATCGTTTTGATATATTTTGGATTGTTGACATAAGGGCATGTGTGTTGGTATCCACATCTGTACCTGATAACATTTTGCTCCAGTTAATGTTTTTAATTTCCCTGTCGAATTCATCAATATCACTCTTGGGTATTCTTAATTGGTAAGATTTTGTACTGGGTTTCAAATGGAAGCGGGATTTAGTGAGCTTTCTGACTATGAGAGTTAGGTTGTGGTCAGACAGACCAGTGATAATATTGTAGGTTTTTGTCACCCTTTCAGGTTTGTTGCTGAAAATCAGGTCAATCTGGGTTTTTGAGGATGTGGTTATTCTAGTAGGCCCCTTAATTAATTGTGTGAGATCAAATTGATTAGATACCCGTTCTAGTGCCTTATTACTTGCTTTGTCCTCCCAGTTAACATTGAAGTCACCCATTAATACTATTTCCTTGGCAGAACTGCATTCTCTAAGCATTTTTTGTAATTTGTCAAAGAAAATAGCTTTTGCAGATGGTGGTCTGTACACTCCAATGAGAATGAAAGACATCTGTGGGGACAGGCTAACATTAAGACAGATATGCTCAAGCTCATTCTCAGCAGAGCATTGAAACTCATTACATGATATGTGGTCTTTGATATAAAACAGTAACCCCCCACCCCTGCCCACAGCTCTATCTTTCCTAAAAACATTATAGCCAGGAATATGTATGGCTGAGGATGGGGAGTTTTTATTCAACCAAGTCTCTGACAAACATAAATAGTCCAAGTTAGAGTCTGTTAAGAGATGTTTTATCTGATCACTTTTGGGTACAAGACTGCGGATATTCAAGTGACCCCCCAGCAGACCACTGGGTTTTGCATGATGGTCCCACAGCACTCTGGCATTGTTCACTGTTTGAAAGAAGTTGTGTTTTCGCAATTTTTTAATTGCCGGATTTAATCCTGCGGCTTTCTGTCGAGCGGCGCCAACTCTTGTTGTGAGTGAGTTCTGGATTGGCCCACGCTTACCTGGACCGTCGCAGAGAGTGTTGACAGGAAGAATGGAGTTTGTTGGTTTGAGATCGACCGGCCGTAAATATTGAAGTACTTTATAGAACCTGATGACAAGGTCAATTTTACTTTCCACTATGTCCACCTTTATTTTGCACAATCAATGGCAGGACTTTATTGAGGCCTGTAATCAGTCGACTACATGTGTCTTGGGTCAGTCTTGTCTTCCAAAAATCCTCTATCGCTTGCATTAGCTCCTGCTTTGAGCCTGGTTTAGCCTCCTTCCGAATGTAGTCTTTCATCAAGTGCCAGACCAGCTCGATAGGATTCAAATCCGGAGATTCTGGTGGAGTCTTTACCCAGTTGATTCCCTCCGCAGCAATTCCAGCTGCAGCCGCGCTGTGCTTCGGGTCATTGTCCTGGAAGAAGCGGTGATCGGACCCAAAATGTTCCCTGATGTAGGGACCTGCAGCTTCCTTGATTATACTGCTTTCAAAGTAGATTCTATCCATGATTCCTTCAAAGATAACCAAAGGGCCTGGACCGTGGCGCGAAATCAATCCCCAGACATGCAACTTTATTGGATGTTTCGGCTGAGGCTTTGCAACAGAATGGTCCTTTTTGTTGAAACTGTACCTTGCAAAGTGTTCCAGAGCTATTGTGGATTCATCCGTAAATAGCACATCATGCCAAGTTTCCCCAGACTCGATCCACTGGAGGGCTTGTCTCAGCTTTGCCTCTTTGTTGTGATCTCTTATCATGGGAGTGAAGCGGGTCCTGTCATATTTCCACACAAGTTTTCTCCTGGCCTTGCGTATGCTGCTCCGTCCTAGTGAAACCCCAAAGTCCGCCTGGATTTTCCGCTTTACGCCATGAGCCGTGAGTTCGTCGTCAGCCTTTGTCGCATTTTCGATCGCAATCACGATATTGCTGTAAAAGAAAAAGACAAAAGCCATCAGGGAAATGCAGAACCGTGACATGTCAGCTGTTTACGATACGTGCTACAGTATAGCCATACTATTAAATAAGGTATAGGCTACTTACTGTTGGAGTTTCCTTGGACCTGAGCGGGTGGGTGGTTTCTCCTGAAAGTGATTTCTTAGAGTGCTCTGTGAAACTTCGACCCCAAGGCTTGCAAAGAGTTCTTGGATTTCTCTGGTTGATTTTCCATTTGCCCGCATGACACGGACCTGCTGGGACCTCTCTGTTGATGTGCGTCATCCTTGCTGTCATAGGCAATCGTGGATTCCAAAAGCCGGTCACGCTAATTAATAGCCTACACAAGTGGGTGTGGCTGTATGCCCAAACTAGACGCACCAATAGCATTCCAGGTGAAACGAACACCATGTAGGATTCACAGATAAATAGAGTGCATAACTTGCTTTTGGCACAATGCACAACGTCTTTTCTTTGTGAGAATCGAGGAAGAATGGAAGTTCCCAATTTTTACCAGTCCCGGAGACCACGTCTTGCACAGGTGAGCTGACAGATTGTTAATAACCTATAATCTGCCCTTTAGACCTACTGTATGTGTGATTATTTTTTCATTTCACTTGTGCTTATGTCTAATTGTGTTATATTCTGTATCCATAGGCAAAACAAAGCTCTCCCTTCAAGTCCGCCCCGCAGGTGGCTGCAAAAAAAAAGAAGCCGCCTGAAAGCCCTGCACCCAAAAAAGCAAGCAAAGTTAGACTTGTTAAAAAGAAAGCGGTACGTACTATTATCCCTCATTGTCAATCATTGATATTTACACCATCTCTCTGCTATAAAATATATTGTTTATTTCCATGTGACCACTGGTATTCATATTTTTTTTCTGTTTCCTATCAGGCCATCACACTTAAGCTGCTCCCGGTGTCTGCCACATGCACGGCTGGATTGGGTGACGCAGAAATCCGCGCTATTAAAATCCGTTTGACCGCAACAGAGGCACAATTGTCTGCCCTGATTCAGGAGCAGGCCTCCGTGAGGTTGGCACTGGAGACGGCAGAGTCAGAGCGGGCTTCCATGATGTCGGCACTGGAGACCGCAGAGTCAGAGCGGGCTTCCATGATGTCTGCACTGGAGACCGCAGAGTCAGAGCGGGCTTCCACACGGTTGGCACTAGAGACTCTTTCTCAAAGACTTTCAAATATTGAAAGAGGGACCCCACCAGCACAGCAGGAACAGCTGGACACGCAGCTGGACACCAGCCTGTACCAAACCAGGCGAAGACTGTTTGGGTACCATGTGGGCGAAGCAGACCCACAGCTTCTGGAGCCAGAAGCGACAACCCCGTTTACTCCCATACTGGTGTTGGCGGCAACACCATTGCCACCGGTCATTCCAGTGCCAGTGGTCACTCCAGGGTTGGCGGTCACTCCAGGGTCGGCGGTCACTCCTGATGAACCCACCAGGGCTGTTTACTCAGAACGAGAGGAAAGTTTTTATCAGGACAGCTTTTTTAAGGGACAGCATCGCTCTGAGATCTATGCTGCTAATATGTTCATGGCCATAACGCCATTTGTAACATATGGGAGAATGGTGAAAATAACCAACTGGACTGGGACCAATGGGAAAATGCCTCTTTCCTTCAATGTAAAGCAAAAGATTGAGTCCTATGTTTCTAATCGGTTCCCAAATCTGAACATTGACCAGTGGCATAAGATCAGGAGCCGGGTAAACGAGAGACTGAGGAGCCCCAGAAAAACAGATCCCGAAATAGCTCGTCCTGGTTTCCGCAGCAGATAGGCCTACAGCATGGTGTCTGTTATGTCAGTTATTTTAAATAAAACGGTGAAAACTGAACTTGAAAATTGTTTCCTCTTTTTATTAAAAATTCATTCGCAGAAATGTATAGTGATCTAATTAAATTCTATTCATACAGTATTCTTGACGGGAAGAGCAGTGTAAATGTGTGGCCATATGCATTTGAAAAGCAATATAAATCACACAGTTATGCAATAGGCTTTAAAAGCACCATCGATAACCATTACCTTTCTCCAATTCAAACTCTTGACGGGAAAAAAGGAAGGTGTAAATGGTTGGGCTAGACTGTACTGTATACATACAAAGGCCATTCAATAGACGTTCTTCTGGAAATGTTCACATCAGGCACCTTCAAGTTAAACAATACAACAGTAAACAATTAACACAGTAAATTATGTGGATTAAATCACATTTATTTCGTTAAAAATAAACGAAATATGATTTCCTCCGGAGGCGGCTTGACTCGGTTTGCATTCATAAAGAATGCACAAATGTGTTTAATCGTTAATAAACACCTGAGGTTTGTCTGGAAACGGTCATTGGTGTATGTCAAAGTGTATGTTCTCCTCTTTCAGTTCTTTTTTTGCCCAAGTACTTTTTTTGCCGTTTTCTTAGAACATTCAACATTACAAATGAAATGTGAAATAATATTTAAATATATAAATGATATACAATAAATAAAACAAATAAATTAAATTATAAAAATATTATTAAATAAATCACACAAAAACGGAATGGGGTGGTTGTGTTTCAGATGCAGTTTAAGGTTGGTCGTATTGTTAGCTTTTGTTGCTACCTTTTCAAAACAAATGCGACATAACGGCTCATTCAAGTCCCTAGGTTCGCCTCGTTGATTTGGCTTAAATCCAAAAATATTCCCACACCTGAGATGTGGAATTAGGTTTTGCAACCAATTCCATTTAACTTCAAATTCCCCTCGAGTAAGTCACACGTTGTCTCCTGCTTGTCTCTATATTATTCATTTGGCTGACCAATCAAACATCTGACCTCACAGCGCGCCGACTGTGTCTGCCGGCCCGGTGCACTGTGTCTGCCGGCCAGGCAAGTTATCGAGTTCATTTTTATTTGTCGTACGATAAGTCAATTAATTGCTTATCGCTACAGGCCTAGCTGTATATTCCAAATGACACCTGACAGGGCTGAACCGGGGCTACCCATATTTGTGACGGGGCTCTAGCCCCAGTTAGCCCCGGTTTAGCGCCGTCCTTGCTGATCCATGATCCATGTTCTCCACTTCTCCGCTTTTGGTGTGGTGAAATCGCAAGAAAATCATATAGCTGAACCATGCGCTCGTGAGTCCCTTAAAGTTGTATTGAAAAAGGAGTGAGAGATAGCAGAACAGGGTCATCACAACTGATAGTGCTGCAGTATGAATACTATCATACAAGCATGTGTGTAGCACACATTCTACAGAGGGGAATCATTGCTGCTCTCATCGACGGTGGCCTTGTCGATGCTTAAGTCTGAAAATGGTTGGACGTTCTAAGAAAACGGGGTTTCATGTAGAAAAGGGGTTTCATGAAAAAGTACATGAAACCCCTTTTCTGCAATGCCCTCTTAATAAGCTCCTCTTGATTGCTGAAACGTAGTAGTTTCACCACAATAGACCTTGGTGGTGAATCCTTTGGTGGTCACTCCGCCAAAGCACGGTGAGCTTGTTCAATCTGGAGTATCAGTGACGGGGCAAGCTCCAGTTTCTCTTCGTGGTTAATTCAGTTAAAAGTGGTGCATAGAGCTCATATTTCGAAAGTCAAACTCTCTGATATGTATCCTGAAGTTAGTCCCTACTGTGATAAAACTGGTCCTGCCCTCGCCTTAGCATGTCCCAGGTGTTCAGCACTGAACCGGATCCTAATCCTCTGGCTGCCCTATTTGGGGCTATAGGAAATAAATGCTTTAACTGCTGAACGGCGGCAATATCTTTCCTTGGCTCTCCTCCAAGCTCGTTGAGCTTGTATGTATATGCATATGTATTACATGCCTATATATTAACTTATCAACATTTCTGGTTAATATTTATGTGCTTTATGTGCTCACTGGCAGTGAATGTAGGGGATTACTTTAGTCGTTGTTATTGTTTGTTTGTATTTTTCATTGTTCTTTCTTTTTCCTTTTCTACATATCAGTGCAAACCATTGTCACATTTGTATATGCATATATTTTGCTTTCCATTGCTAAATTACAAACCTTGGTTATGCATTGTCGAGACTTGTAAAAAACGTTTTTTTTATCAGATAGCGAAACATCAGTCACCACAACCATGGAGATTTATCTTGTAAGTACAGTAGCCATGGGCTGGAGCCCATATCACAGCAGTGCTATGCTGCTTTGTGTGGAAAATAATGGAAGTCAACATTCTCCCAGGCGCCAGTGCATGGGAGCTGTTGATTCTTTCCCATCGCTGCGTAAAGGCTCCATATCACTTCAACTAAGATTGCTCACGGCTCTGCTTGCGTGCTCTGCCAGGAACCAGTAAAAACAAGGGAAATTAATGGGGAAATCACCGTTTTATAGACCAAACATATGCATCCACTGATGTTAGCTTTATTTTCCCTCATCGTACCACTGGCAAATTAGATGACATTCACAAAAGGCACTAGTCAATGTTCATCTGTTTTGCTGGGCCTTAGCTTACGTGACCTCGTCAACATTAGCTATCATTGTTTTTTTATTTATTATGATGCCCAAATCTGGAGGTGGTACTTCATTTTGAATGATTAAAACACTGACAGAGATGCATCTGCTTTAACTTTAAAGAAATTCATAGGGCTTCACTTGCTGCTGGACTTCCTCCCTGTGTATAACGTTTTTTTTAGGATTGGTATAAAGTCTAAGAGTCTTCTGGACTCTTGATCATTACCCTGGGAGAAATCTTCCCTCAGTCCAAAATGTTGAATTGGCGCTGTTGTTCAGTCTGCAGAGTCTCAGCAGAGCACAGACGGCCTTGAGAAGTTGGCATTCCGTGGCAAACACTGTATATATTTGGCAGTTTAGGCAAAGTATCCATAATATTTTTTAGTGGCCTTTGTTGTGACTGCTTTGTGCTTTTGTGACATGAAAAGAAAGCACACAGTGTCTTTTTATCATTCTCCATTCACCCATAAATGCATAAACTCAAAGCAGGTTCTGTATATTTATAATTTAACAGTTAATCAAATTCTTTAAAATATACCTAATTTTGATTAAAAAATGATGGGTAATATATAAAAATGGACGATAACATAGTCTTGGGTAGTGTTGTAAAAGTTACTTTTAAGAGTTTGTGCTTATCACGAAATGTTGGTGATGATGGACAGAAAATCATGTTTGTTTGTTTGTAGCCTTTATTTAACCAGGTGAAAGCCCCTTGAAATCAAAAGATCTCTTTTTCAAGGGTGACCTCCTCATGTGAGAGTTTGTGCTGGTAAGGTGGTGAGAATAAAAATGTGTGCTTTGCTTTGTACTACCCTGAAATGATTTTATAAATCAGTGTGGCCTGTGCAGCTCACATAATATAATGTATAATGGTCACTCACAACTGAACATTGATTTAGAAGATTATTGTTGATGACAAACTAGCAACATCGGTGAGGGATAGTGTCCTGATTCACAGTAGAACATTTGTAACGATGCTTCGACGGGCGCACTATTCAAAATTGCCCAACCACTTAATTTCACATGAAATATTTAAATAAATAAATGACTCAGCAGTGATGTTTTAAAAAACAACGATGCGTCTGTTGTTGTGGTTCAGTGCAAACTTTGCGCTGTATACTGACAATGGGCATAGATGCATATCTGACAACGGTGGTACGATATTATGTGACTAATGATACGTTGTGTTTCTCTGAAAAATCCAATATTTGTGTATTACGGATTGAGGAGTTGTTCCGACTATAATTTTCATTAACTTTTGAGAGGTAGGCCAATGTGGAAACAACATAGATGGTACTTTTTCCCCCTTCTTTTCTTTTATTTGTTCAGAGAGTTTAGAAAAACACATTGATAGCAATTGCATTAGCCTACAGTATGTAACTTGTTTAACATCTGTGTCTCCTGATCTGAGTATATTATTATTTTTCTGCTTCGAATAGTTCTCTCTTTTTTCACCATACCTGTGTTTGCATCACTGTATATAGGGCTGTCACGATAATACATTTTGTTGGACGATACATTTTCCCGGAAATTATTGCGATAAACGATAATATTGTCGGCACCGTTGTAAGACCATTTTAGACCACTGACATCATGATAATATATAATAATAATTCAAGTACATCCTTTTTTATTGAACATTCAACATTACAAATGAAATGTGAAATAATATTTAAATATATAAATGATATATAATAAATAAATTAAATTATAAAAATATTATTAAATAAATCACACACAAAAACGGAATGGGGTGGTTGTGTTTCAGATGCAGTTTAAGGTTGGTCGTATTGTTAGCTTTTGTTGCTACCTTTTCAAAACAAATGCGACATAACGGCTCATTCAAGTCCCTAGGTTCGCCTCGTTGATTTGGCTTAAATCCAAAAATATTCCCACACCTGAGATGTGGAATTAGGTTTTGCAACCAATTCCATTTAACTTCAAATTCCCCTCGAGTAAGTCACACGTTGTCTCCTGCTTGTCTCTATATTATTCATTTGGCTGACCAATCAAACATCTGACCAATCAAACATCTGACCTCACAGCGCGCCGACTGTGTCTGCCGGCCCGGTGCACTGTGTCTGCCGGCCAGGCAAGTTATCGAGTTCATTTTTATTTGTCGTACGATAAGTCAATTAATTGCTTATCGCTACAGGCCTAGCTGTATATTCCAAATGACACCTGACAGGGCTGAACCGGGGCTACCCATATTTGTGACGGGGCTCTAGCCCCAGTTAGCCCCGGTTTAGCGCCGTCCTTGCTGATCCATGATCCATGTTCTCCACTTCTCCGCTTTTGGTGTGGTGAAATCGCAAGAAAATCATATAGCTGAACCATGCGCTCGTGAGTCCCTTAAAGTTGTATTGAAAAAGGAGTGAGAGATAGCAGAACAGGGTCATCACAACTGATAGTGCTGCAGTATGAATACTATCATACAAGCATGTGTGTAGCACACATTCTACAGAGGGGAATCATTGCTGCTCTCATCGACGGTGGCCTTGTCGATGCTTAAGTCTGAAAATGGTTGGACTCATCAAAACTGTGATGAGATGTTGTAATAGTGAAAACACCCTCTGATTTGTCTTATCAGTTTGCAATGCATTTTTAGGGTCCATGACCATCTCCACATGCTATACATGTGCTAATACGTGTGTGGAGCACAAAGGATGAATGCATAAAGTTCCTCTATGTGTGTTGTTACGTGTAAAAAAGGCCAATTCACACATATTATAAGATAATCAAAAGATAGTAATTTGTCCTTAACATTTTTATAAAACCAAAAGAATAAGACTCTGCAGGGAGTATATTTCTATCATGTTGAGTGTGGTCCTCGTTAAGGAATGTTTAGGCACTTGGCAGACATAAATGTGACGCAGCATTCCTATCTTTATGGCAATCTATTTCCTTGTAAGACATTAACATATGAGGATACAAGGTAACTTTAAATACACACAATCATTTACCACTGGTTATACAAAAATAGGCCAGGCAATGAGTTAGGGCAGTCAATCAGCAGTTCAGTATTTTTCCACCTAATGTAGGAGCCAAAATGCTCAGTTAGCCTGTGTTTATTGTTTTGTTATAATCATTATTTGTTAACACCACACACTTTGGTAATTGTCACATGGGTGTGGTTTATGGTATCTAGGGCACCTGTTGTATGTGGGGGTTTGTGGCATGACAATGAGGGAGAGCTAAGCTCTGATATCTTCTGTACTGTATGATGTCCATAAACCTTTAACTTTGGTTTGGACTTCATTATTGATACACGTCACATCTATGAGCCAAGTTTAGCCTCTAAGAGATTAATCTCATTGGGAATTTAGTTAAACACAGTTTGATTGTTATCCACGTAATGATTTCCGTGTACGCCGATCAGAATGCACCAAACTTCAAGGTTCGAGGTTTTTATTTTGTCATACGAACATAGCTACAGTGTAGTTATAACGATGAAAATATTAGGTCACAGGCTCCTCCAACAGTGCAACACAATAAAACAGATAAACAGAAATATAGTGCAAGTAAATAGTAAACACAAAAATAGTTTAAAGAAGTGAAATAGTGCAATAAGAGTCTATATGCAAGTTATTGGAATATGATATATTAGATAAATAGATGAATAATTTCTTAGTAGCAGATGAATGTTATGGATATTGTTTCAACAGTTCAGGTGTTTAACAGATGTTGTTTCAATAGTTCAGTTGTTTAGTCTTATTGCCTGTGGGATGAAACTGTCCCTGAGTCTGGTGGTCACGGCCCGTTCACACAGCGGCGTGCGTTGCTGAAACTCGACCAACAACCAATCACATGAATCTCCCGTGTCTGACACACAAGCAGCGGTTTGATTGGCTAGATCTTGTACTGGCATATGATTCGATTGGCTGACGCTTCTGCAGAGGCTTCAAGAGTTGAACATTGCTCAACTTTTGCAGCGAGCCACGCCAGCAAAGCTGGCATTGAGGAAAGTGCGCTTTCCTCAATGCAGTTCGGCGAAAAGTGTCACCCCATTCAAAGTGAATGGTGAAGCGTCAACGCACGCCGCTGTGTGGACAGGCCGTTATAGTCCGAATGCTGCAGTAGCGCCTGCCAGACAGCAGCAGACAGAATAGTTTGTGGCTGGGGTGATGGGGGTCTTTTGTAATCCTGAGGGCTTTCTTCCTGAGCCACTGGGAGTAAAGGTCCTCCATGGATGGCAGCTCCGTCCTGTAGGGGTGTAACGGTATACGTATGTGTACCGAAAATATTCGGTACTGGCCCTTCGGTTCGGTACACGTGTGTACCGAAGAAATATAACGTTAAACGGAAAAAATTGAGAACGTGAAAAACTTTTTGGAAGTAACCTCAGGTGCTGCGTCGCAGCGTTCGAGTAGCATGTTTCTGCAGCCCATGCTCCGGGGCTGCAGGAACACAGCGTTCAGTGTAATTCCAACGGGTCATAGAGCGACCAAGTCATTTAATTGGACGAGAGGCATACTATGAGAGCTGGGGCCTCATTTATAACGCCGTGCGTAGGATTCACGTGGGAAGGTTGCTTACGTAGTAGAAATCCAAAACATAGGTACAGAAATGTTCCGACATTTTCCGATTCACCAAACATTGCGTACCGGCGAGGAAAGTGCGTACAGCACTTCCTACGCCGGTTTCCCTTTATAAATCACAATCAACTCGAAATGCGGTGCAGCTTTTGCGGACTTCACGTAACGCCCATATTTGCCTATAAATAGTCAAAGAAACGCCCATTCATTCATTTTGACTGACTTTATGAAGGAGATCGCAGGAAATGACGACGGAACAGCTAAAAAAGACGTCTCACACCGTGTCAGATTCTGGTTATTTTGGGGAGGTGGAGATAAATCATATTGTTTGGTGGATGCCGTTTGAACCAGAGTAGCAGCATGGAGGTCGGATCGTCACCAACATAAATAAATAAGTGGTCCGAAAAAGGTTCATGACAAAAAACATACACATAGCCTTCCTCAGGCAGTGTGTTTGTACCGGGGACAGGAGACCCCCCTTGATGAGAGACTGTAAGAAATGATCGGGGAATCTCTCCGGAGTGGAGTCATGACGACTGGATCTGAATTATGTTTTCCTATTTGGTGGTTTGTGTCCCAGCTGTCGATCAGCTGTGCGCAGTGTCTCCACTGCAGCCTGTGCGTCTCAACCCTCCCCCCCCCGCAGCAACTCTATATCCACCAGTTAAAGGAAATACAACTAATGTGTTGTGTTATATCAGCTGTACAATTTACCACATATGGTGTTCTTAGCTTCCATACCTCCTGTGTTTTACGGGCGACTTATCAAGTCTTAGCAAACGGCATAACACTTGATTAAATATGGTAGTATATAAAACCATGCTTGTACAACCTATAGAAATGCAAAACCGCATCATTTATGAGAAAACATTTCATAACATTAACACAACATATTCGAGGCGGTTTTAAATAACATATCCGTATTTATTTATTGTCCAAGTTATGTTTTTGTGAGCACTGAGGAGTCTCAAACAGGCGTTTGTTTAATCCTTTTAAGATTGGCTTTAATCAATGTTTGAAAATGAATTCTTCATATGATAAATGAGAGGTAACATTTTATTTATGGTATTATTTCCACATATTTCTCTCCATTCTTCCTTCTGCCAACGGTGTCGCAGTTTCTCGTCTCTCCCGTTTTTTTGCTTAGTGCGTACGCATGGGTTAGAGTTTGCGTGGAGGACCGCACGTTTTCCCGTCAAGTTAGTATTTTATAAATCGCAAACATTGCGTAGAAACGCAAAACAAATATGTTATGTTTTGTGAGTACTAGTACAGTAAAGTTAAAATACAGATTATTTCAGTTCATCGAAATGCTGCACCTTAATGTTTATTTTATTATATTTTGTATTTATTTGAGTGAATACATTATTCACAGTTTAATAATAATGAAAAACCCCAAAACATGTTTTCATGTTTTGTGATCATTTTTTCTGCTGTACCGAAAACGTACCGAACCGTGACCTAAAAACCGAGGTACGTACCGAACCGAAATGTTTGTGAATCGTTACACCCCTACCGTCCTGGGGATGTTCTGTCCAGTTTTCACCACCCTCTGTAAAGCCTTACGATTGATGCAGCCAGTCTCTTTGTGCACCTGTAGAAGTTGCAGAGTATCCTGGGGTCCATGTTGAACCTCCTCAGCCTGTGGAGGAAGAAGAACCGCTGTCGAGCTTTTTTGGTGATGGTGGTAGTGTGAAGAGTCCATGTCTGGTCCTCAGTGATGTGGATACCGAGGAACCTGAAGCTGCTGACTCTCTCCACCGTAGTCCCATTGATGGCGATGGGGGCATGTACCTCTCTCTGCTGCTTCCTGTAATCCACATCAGCTCCTTGGTTTTGCTGACGTTGAGATGGAGGTTGTTATCCTTGCACCATGATGTCAGGTTTTCTACCTCCTCTCTGTACGCTGTCTCGTCGCCGTCGGTGATCTAGCCGATGACGGTCGTGTTGTCAGCAAACTTCACGATAGTGTTGGAGCTGTATATGGCCACGCAGTTGTATGTGAATAGGGAGTAGAGGAGAGGGCTGAGCACGCAGCCTTGAGGGGCTCCAGTGTTGAGGATCAGGGTGGAGGATGTGATGTTTCCCACCCGCACTGCCTGGGGTCTGCCCGTCAGGAAGTTCAGGATCCAGTCACAGAGGGCGCTGTTGAGCCCGAGGTCTCTGAGCTTGATGGCCAGCTTTGAGGGCACAATGGTGTTGAATGCTGAACTGTAATCAATGAACAGCATTGTCACACATGTGTTCCTCTGGTCCAGGTGTGAGAGGGCAGTGTGGATGGTGAGGGCTATGGCGTCGTCTGTGGACCTGTTTGCTCTGTAGGCCAACTGCAGGGGGTCCAGAGAGGCAGGGAGGGAGGAGGTGACTAACCGCTCAAAGCACTTGATGATGGAGGTGAGTGCTACTGGGCGGTAGTCGTTGAGGCTGGTGATTTTTGTCTTTTTGGGGACAGGAACGATGGGGGAGTGTTTAAAACATGTGGGGACTACAGACTGCAGCAGGGACCTTTTTGAAGATGTGCCAGCTGAACTGCACACACCCTGAGAACACGGCCAGGGATGTCATCAGGTCCAGGAGCCTTGTATGGTTAACCCTTTTAAAGGATTTGCACACATCTGCCCTGTTTAAAAGAAAAGGGCAGGGACACCGGTGATCCTGACACCGGACAACCCCCCCCCCCCCGCCCACTCCCCATTACTATCTGTCCATCTATCTATTCTGATAACACAGTCATTTCAGACACTCCCAAAAAATGTATTCACCATTACAGTCGCTAAAGGGTCAATGTCTATTAGGGGTGGACCGATTATCGGCCTGGCCGATGATGGAGGCCGATATTCCGCATTTTACAGATTATCGTTTTTTAAATCAAATTGCCGATTTTGACGACTTTGGCTCTGATGCGGCCGTTTCACTGGCTGCAGTCACCACTGTTCACGAGCAATGTCCCGCCCACAGCGCTATCTGATAGGCGATTACTGATGTGTCAATCAACACTGAAGATTTTCCGGGCTGCAGCCAGACAGAGAGGCGGGACCTTCTCAGATTACAGGCCAGTTGCGAAGAACGCAGACACAGACAGAGGCAAGCAGCAGCAGTGAGCGGTGTTTCGAAGGTAAATCAGTTGAAAGCCGAAATCGGAAATTCAATAAACATCCCAATCCGCTATGCTGAAGTTGCAAAAACACCACGATCTTATGATCCAATTCTATCAGTTTCCCAGTTACAAAGGGACAGGGGGGGTGCGGGTAGCGGAGTGATGCGCTGGGACGGCTGCTAGTGGAGCCTCGCAGCAACTCTGCTTTCTGCACCACAATCTGGTGCTGCTGAATTGGGACTACTAAATGAGTGAGACTCAAATATCAGACGTTCAGAACAAGTTTTAGTAGTTTTTATTATTACTTCATTTACTTTACTCAGGGTCACAGAGAGGAAACCAGTTTTAAGATGTTGAAAAGTTCATTAAACATAAAAAGGCATTTCATAGAAGTTCTGTTATTCTACATTTTGACACCAAGATTTTCTGATTTTACTGGAAATGTATATCAGTTCCAAATATAGGTTATCGGTCTCCTTGATTACTAATAATCGGTATGGGTATCTGCCTTGAAAAAGCCATATCGGTCGATCTCTAATGTCTATATATGTAGACTTGTCATTACAAGTGGTCAGTGTGCATCACCTAATGAAAGCGGTATTTACAATAACCTCAGTACTACCTACTACCTCACTACCCGTTTCATAATCTCGCTCTATTCCCAGGGGCTTGTTTAAAGTTGGCAGGGCTTGACATAAATCATTATTGGCCTGGATTCAAAGGAGATCCTGAATCCTACTATGTGGAAATCTGACACACACAGTTAATGTCTAATTTTCTATCCTGCCTTATTCCTTGTGACCTCCCCTCACTGTCATTGAACCTCTCTGCAGCTAACTGCCTCTTTGCTGTTCCTCTCATAAGTAGGGTTTGAGACTGCTGCTCAACAGCACACTCTGAGAGAAAACATGGTCTTATGTGTCGTGGAATATGATAGTTATTTTCAAATCAGCACAGCGAGGAGCTAAAAACTCAGGCCCCTAAAGTGAAAACTGTAAATAAACACTGATAAAGTATCTCTTGTAAAAATATAACAAAGGATAGTATTTTGTTTGGTTAAATTCATATGAACCCCATAAAAAATAAATGGCTGTTTTTGTAAAGGTGATTCATCTTTTGTAACAATATTTCTAATGCATTACTTATGTGTGGTACATTATTTTTCTCAGTGTTCACAGTGATTGGAAGTGGGAACAGAGAACTGTGGGGTGTCAGCTAGCAGCAGCAGCTTCAACTCAGGGGACGGTTATTTGCTGTCTTTCTTTGGAGCTTTTACTCTACTATTCAAGTGTGAACAACTTGTATACTTTGATGTTGGTATTTTTTACGACAAGTCTTTAAGTGTTTTTCAACCAAAGGCAGTTAGTAATAATGAGCTAATTCAGACAATTCTCAAATCAGTCCTTATTTTGTTGAAGTAGCTGGGGTTGGGTATACAGACAGTTGGGTGTATAAAGCATTTGTTTCCCATGTCACATTGTATCTCTTGTTAAGCTCATGTTTTACTGTATATTATTTAATTTCAGTAACCAGTGCATTAACATATTCATTGTAATTGTGGATCTTTTAACGGAAGATGAGTGGCCCTGTGCAGCATGTGTAATTGAAAGAAGTGAACCGAATTTTAAAGCAAGGACAAATATCTGTGGATTTTGACTGCAGTGTTAAGAGCAGTTTTGTTTTATTAGGTTATTCCCCAACCATGAACCTACTTAACCTTTATCTATTTCATAAAGCACAAAATACATTCACAACTAGATGCAAATAGAAGATGCCAAAAGGGCAGAATACAAGCACCACTAAGTGGACTACGCCATCCTTTCCTTACTGTTGGTGGCCACAGCTGAAAGTGTTGCATTTAACACTCTTCTCTCAATCTAACTGGTTAAGGGCTAATGAAAACATGAATGAATAAAAAGCTCTGGTCTACACAAACCCCAGTGGTGGGCCGTCAGGGCCAGCAAGGCCTTTCCTGACTAGATTCAAGATTCAAGGGTTTATTATAAAATGCACCGTAGCTACAGTGTAGTTATGGCAATGAAAATCTTAGGTCCCGAGCTCCTCCAACAATGCAGCATATTATATATAGGACATAAGACAACAAAAATAAGCAAAAGAAACAGAGTAGGAAACATTTGAATAAAATAGTGTAGGTTATGTTGCTAGACCATTCTACAAGTAGTGCAGATTAAGTTAACTATACATGTCAGAAAATAAATAAATACATAGCTAAATGATGCAGGGATTGTTGAAACTGACCAAGACAATTCAGGATTCTATGTACATGTAAATATAATAAAATATCAAGGATAGAATGTAAGGTTAAATATTGTACAATGAAATACAATTAAATACTGTTGATAACTATAAGGATAATAAATTAAATAAATTCTCAGATGCAACCAGGTGAATTTGTTGGGTTATGGAGGCACTTAACAGAGCTCAGGCGTTTAACAGTCTTATGGCCTGTGGGATGAAACTGTCCCTGAGTCTGGTGGTCTTAGTCCTGATGCTGCGGTACCGCTTACCAGACGGCAGCAAACAGAACAGTTTGTTCCTGGGGTGGTGGGGGTCTTTGATAATCGTGTGGGCTTTCTTCCTGAGCCGCTGGGAGTAGAGGTCCTCCATGGATGGCAGCTCCGTCCTGGTGATGTGCTGTGCAGCTTTCATCACCCTCTGTAGAGTCATGATCCTCTCTTTGTTGCCCCCGTAGAAGGTCAGCATCCTCTCTATGGAGCACCTGTAGAAGGTCAGGATCCTCTCTATGGAGCACCTGTAGAAGGTCAGGATCCTCTCTATGGAGCACCTGTAGAAGGTCAGGATCCTCTCTATGGAGCACCTGTAGAAGGTCAGGATCCTCTCTATGGAGCACCTGTAGAAGGTCAGGATCCTCTCTATGGAGCACCTGGAGAAGGTCAGCATCCTCTCTATGGGGCACCTGTAGAAGGTCAGGATCCTCTCTATGGAGCACCTGTAGAAGGTCAGGATCCTCTCTATGGTGCACCTGTAGAAGGTCAGGATCCTCTCTATGGAGCACCTGTAGAAGGTCAGGATCCTCTCTATGGAGCACCTGGAGAAGGTCAGCATCCTCTCTATGGAGCACCTGTAGAAGGTCAGGATTCTCTCTATGGAGCACCTGGAGAAGGTCAGCTTCCTCTCTATGGAGCACCTGTAGAAGGTCAGGATCCTCTCTATGGAGCACCTGTAGAAGGATCCTCTCTATGGAGCACCTGTAGAAGGTCAGGATGCTCTCTATGGAGCACCTGTAGAAGGTCAGGATCCTCTCTATGGAGCACCTGTAGAAGGTCAGGATTCTCTCTATGGAGCACCTGGAGAAGGTCAGCTTCCTCTCTATGGAGCACCTGTAGAAGGTCAGGATCCTCTCTATGGAGCACCTGTAGAAGGATCCTCTCTATGGAGCACCTGTAGAAGGTCAGGATCCTCTCTATGGAGCACCTGAAGAAGGTCAGGATCCTCTCTATGGAGCACCTGTAGAAGGTCAGGATCCTCTCTATGGAGCACCTGTAGAAGGTCAGGATGCTCTCTATGGAGCACCTGTAGAAGGTCAGGATGCTCTCTATGGAGCACCTGGAGAAGGTCAGCATCCTCTCTATGGAGCACCTGTAGAAGGTCAGGATCCTCTCTATGGAGCACCTGTAGAAGGTCAGGATGCTCTCTATGGAGCACCTGTAGAAGGTCAGGATGCTCTCTATGGAGCACCTGGAGAAGGTCAGCATCCTCTCTATGGAGCACCTGTAGAAGGTCAGGATCCTCTCTGTGGAGCACCTGTAGAAGGTCAGGATCCTCTCTGTGGAGCACCTGTAGAAGGTCAGGATCCTCTCTGTGGAGCACCTGTAGAAGGTCAGTATGCTCTCTATGGAGCACCTGTAGAAGGTCAGGGTCCTCTCTATGGAGCACATGTAGAAGGTCAGGATCCTCTCTATGGAGCACCTGTAGAAGGTCAGGATCCTCTCTATGGAGCACCTGAAGAAGGTCAGGATGCTCTCTATGGAGCACCTGTAGAAGGTCAGGATCCTCTCTATGGAGCACCTGTAGAAGGTCAGGATCCTCTCTATGGAGCACCTGTAGAAGGTCAGGATCCTCTCTATGGAGCACCTGTAGAAGGTCAGGATCCTCTCTATGGAGCACCTGAAGGTCAGGATCCTCTCTATGGAGCACCTGTAGAAGGTCAGGATCCTCTCTATGGAGCACCTGAAGGTCAGGATGCTCTCTATGGAGCACCTGTAGAAGGTCAGGATCCTCTCTATGGAGCACCTGAAGGTCAGGATCCTCTCTATGGAGCACCTGTAGAAGGATCCTCTCTATGGAGCACCTGAAGGCCAGGATGCTCTCTATGGAGCACCTGTAGAAGGATCCTCTCTATGGAGCACCTGAAGGTCAGGATCCTCTCTATGGAGCACCTGTAGAAGGTCAGGGTCCTCTCTATGGAGCACCTGTAGAAGGTCAGGGTCCTCTCTATGGAGCACCTGTAGAAGGTCAGTATGCTCTCTATGGAGCACCTGAAGGTCAGGATGCTCTCTATGGAGCACCTGTAGAAGGTCAGGGTCCTCTCTATGGAGCACCTGTAGAAGGTCAGGATGCTCTCTATGGAGCACCTGAAGGTCAGGATGCTCTCTATGGAGCACCTGTAGAAGGTCAGGATCCTCTCTATGGAGCACCTGTAGAAGGTCAGGATCCTCTCTATGGAGCACCTGAAGGTCAGGACCCTCTCTATGGAGCACCTGTAGAAGGTCAGGATGCTCTCTATGGAGCACCTGTAGAAGGTCAGGGTCCTCTCTATGGAGCACCTGTAGAAGGTCAGGATCCTCTCTATGGAGCACCTGAAGGTCAGGATCCTCTCTATGGAGCACCTGTAGAAGGTCAGGATCCTCTCTATGGAGCACCTGAAGGTCAGGATCCTCTCTATGGAGCACCTGTAGAAGGTCAGGGTCCTCTCTATGGAGCACCTGTAGAAGGTCAGGATCCTCTCTATGGAGCACCTGTAGAAGGTCAGGGTCCTCTCTATGGAGCACCTGAAGGTCAGGATCCTCTCTATGGAGCACCTGTAGAGGGTCAGGATGCTCTCTATGGAGCACCTGTAGAAGGTCAGGATGCTCTCTATGGAGCACCTGAAGAAGGTCAGGATCCTCTCTATGGAGCACCTGTAGAAGGTCAGGATCCTCTCTATGGAGCACCTGTAGAAGGTCAGGATCCTCTCTATGGAGCACTTGTAGAGGGTCAGGATCCTCTCTATGGAGCACCTGTAGAAGGTCAGGATCCTCTCTATGGAGCACCTGTAGAAGGTCAGGATCCTCTCTATGGAGCACCTGTAGAAGGTCAGGATCCTCTCTATGGAGCACCTGTAGAAGGTCAGGATCCTCTCTATGGAGCACCTGTAGAAGGTCAGGATCCTCTCTATGGAGCACCTGTAGAAGGTCAGGATGCTCTCTATGGAGCACCTGTAGAAGGTCAGGATCCTCTCTATGGAGCACCTGTAGAAGGTCAGGATGCTCTCTATGGAGCACCTGTAGAAGGTCAGGATCCTCTCTATGGAGCACCTGTAGAAGGTCAGGATGCTCTCTATGGAGCACCTGTAGAAGGTCAGGATCCTCTCTATGGAGCACCTGTAGAAGGTCAGGATCCTCTCTATGGAGCACCTGTAGAAGGTCAGGATGCTCTCTATGGTGCACCTGTAGAAGGTCAGGATCCTCTCTATGGAGCACCTGTAGAGGGTCAGGATTCTCTCCATGGTGCACACCGATGACGGTCGTGTCGTCCGCAAACTTCACGACTGTGTGGCCACAGTAATTTAACACTTCTTGAGGAAAGAAAAGAGGATAGATTTTTTGTACAAATAATTACTTTTGGTGAGTATAGGCTATAATTAATGGCTTTTATTTAAATGTTTGGATATTTATTTTCCATTTGATAATTTTACAAAGTTAATATTGATGCTTCTGCTAGAGATTATGTATGTGGCTGCAACAAAAGGAGACTTGTTGATTTGTATTATTTGGGTTTCTGGCTTTATTAATTGAGTTTCGCTACATCAGATACCTGTCTCTGATAAAACGCCTTGTTATTCTGCGTTTCTGTACAATATTGCCTGGCCCGTTACTGATGAACACATATTACTCTTGCTCTGTAGTGATTTTTACAAAACTTAAAGATGAAAGAAAATTGTTGAAGACAATAATCACTGCTAATTGTTGAGTTTACATCTGAACCACTGCTACCCAGTTCTTTGTGTGAGGAAGTTAACTTACCCTGTTGTTTCCTCTCCAGCTCTCACTGAGTCTTCCTATTGGTGAAGAACTCTCTGTGTTGTCGTGATCACTCCCCTGGCCCCCAGCATCCACTGTCATCATGGGAGGGGTAGTCCAAATGCACTTCACCACAGTGGACTACGTCATCTTTGCCCTACTTTTAGTAGCCTCAACTGGCATCGGACTCTTCCATGCTTTCTCCGGTGGACGCCAACGCACAACACAGGTAGACTTCAAACATACTTCCCTTACTTTGATTATTAACCAAATAAGACGACGGGGTCAATTTTAAGCTTTTAGGAGCACACTATGTTTTTGTATTTGATAGTCTTGACACTAATATGCTGTCTGTTTCTAGGAGTTCCTGATGGCTGATCGCTCCATGAGCTGCCTGCCTGTGTCTTTGTCCCTGCTGGCCACTTTCCAGTCGGCTGTAGCCATCCTTGGTGCTCCATCTGAGGTGTACACCTTTGGGACTCAGTACTGGTTCCTGGGCTGCTCCTACTTCTTAGGCCTGCTCATCCCAGCTCATGTTTTCATACCAGTTTTCTATAGACTTCGTCTGTCCAGCGCTTATGAGGTACACACAACATGCACATTTTTCGGAATGATTGTCTGCAGTAGTGTTAATTTCGTTGACTAAAACTATGACAAAATATGTTCGTCAACGACCTTTTTTTCCATGACGAAAACGAGACGATGACGAGATGGCACCGACGGCAGTAAACAATAACGGCAACGAAATCATCATGCAATATCGTTGACAAAAAGAGACGAGACGAAAATGTAGTTTACTAAATAAAAACTATGCCAAAATCTCTCTTTACTTGAGGAGTAAAAAATGAGGAGACGAAATATTATCAAAGATAACGTTACATCTCTGATAGTCAGTTTTTCTCCCAGCAGATCCATTTCCGGTGCTGCGGCTGGGCAGCAGCTGTGTGTCTGTGCTGCGCGCGGCGGTACATTTGAATTACACCGGGCAGCGGCACACTGTGAACTGTCAGGACGACTCGGGTCTAACTCATGGTCTAACTCGTGGTCTGACTCATGGTCTAACTAACCTTATTTAACAGAAAATACAATGGCAACAACAGGGCTTCGGAGCAGTGGTCGCACTCGCGTTAACCAAATACCCCCCGTCAGCGCGAGTGAGTGATACATTATGCACTCGACGGATAATAATGGATTATGACGGAAATGTTACAATCCTGTCCGTCAAAATTACTGACAACGAAAAAGTCTAAAGCCACCACTGCTTGGGAGAAAGAAACGACGTGATATTTGGGCCCAATTTCACTGCAATGAGGCGGCGAAAAAAAGAGAATGCATTGTTTCATCAGACGGGAAGCAATGTGGCCATAACACCACAAACCTGAGCAGATACTCTCTGCAAAGCTTCTTAATCATTCAACCTGTGTTTTTCATCAAATAAGGACAAGATATAATCTTATTGTGAAATACGTTTCACTAAAATGACACATTATTGGTTTTGGCTAGACTAGTTTGACTGAAATGTCTGATGACTAAAAAAGACTCAAAAGTTTTCATTGATTAAAAGTAGACTAAAATAATTCGTTTTCTTTGACTAAAATAAGACTAAAATGCTCAGACTTTTAGTCGACTAAAACTTGACTAAATAAAAACAGGATGAAGGTGACTAAATATGACTAAAACTAAAAAGGAAATTTAACACAGGACTAAGACTAAAACTAAATAAAAAATAGCTGACGAAATTAACACTAGTCTGCAGTTTTTCAGTTTTCAAGATATCGGAGCTTAAAATGTGTATCAGTCCTCTTATCTCTGCTTGCCATTGAAGTTCAACAGAAAAACGCATGTTCTTGTCTCAAGACTGAACATATTTAAAAGGTTAGGGTTATCTCCTTCCGGTCTGGCTGTTTCTCTCATGAACCTCAAGTACACAAATGAGAATTGACCTGATAACAGTACTGCACTGATGTCCTGTGAACAAAAAGTTTAAATCTGAGATCAAATCTGGTTCGGAAAAATCTGGCTTTGAAAAATCTGGCTTTGATATTAAGGCTCTATATTTGCAGCTCTGATCCTGACAAACATCCACAATCTGAACATATGTCACAAAATGACTGAATTCATATTTTAATTAGCCGTTTGTTTATGTCTTTTCCCTTTGACATTGTCTCCCCTCGACAGTATCTGGAGCTGCGCTTTAACAAGACGGTTCGCATATGTGGGACTGTGACCTTCATCTTTCAGATGGTATCCTTGTTTGGCTCATGCTTCCTTTGTACATTTGTTTTCTGGGGTTTTATGCCAACCCCTTGCAGGAACAAGGGAACTTATTGATGCTACTTCTGATAACATGACCACCACCTTGGGCGTTATTTCAGCTAAATGGAAATTTTTAGTAAAGACAATAATTATTTGATGCAGAAAACATAAATGTATTCCAAGTTCCCATTTAATAAAGCAAGCAGACCATTAAATGAAGCTGTTGAGATAGTAAAAAATTGATTAAGAAAGGCAAAGACAGCAATACAAAAGTGTATCTAAAAAATGCCACTTTGAGAATTGTTATAGAATTATTATATTGCAGCCTAGCTGAAACCTTAGCCGATATGAACCCTCAAATGTGTTATGTGATTTGTATTCAGTAATTTCAGGAACTCATGACATTTCATTAATAGTGTGAATTGTTATTATCAATGCCAATCAACATAATTATTAATTGCCCAAAATATATACAGAAATGTGTAGAAACAATTTTTTATGGTGAATTGCTTACAGGTAGGGTATTTAAGTTTGAGAAACCGGCTCGAGATCGCTAGAATTTGAAAATACAGGACCGGAGAAAATCTGCCACTTCCTCACAGAGCCCCTCCTCCAACACACACGAACGTGCACATAACCTGTGAGGGCACGAGATAAGTTTGTTCACAGATGGAAGGCTGACAGGCAGGTAGGCCATCCAGTTATTTTAGCCGGCTCAGATGATTGGTCGTGCTTTTTACAGTACCACGGCTTCCACAGATGACATTTTTTATGGATTTTTTGTCAAAGCACTTCAGATATTCATTGCTATCGGGATGTTAAGAGCATTCCATGCAATATAACAATAAGTGTAGCTCAAGCCGGTTTCTCAAACTTACCTACCCCACCTTTAAAGGCTATTTTTCCTTGTTTACTAGCAAATGAAGCGTAGTTGTTGGCAATGAACATTCTGAGTCTCAGGCTCCCCAACAATGGAACATGCCATATTCCAAAAATGGATTAAGATCGCTCGTTATCTTAATCTATTTCCTCAGTGTCAGAACTTTTTAAATGTTGACAGGTATAATCTGATATATGAATCATGACCTCATGAGTTCAGCGTTTTTTTGTGACTTTCCCTGTTCTGTAATGTTTATATTTTCTTCTTCTGCAGGTCATTTATATGGGGGTTGTACTGTATGCCCCAGCATTGGCACTCAATGCAGGTAGGACTAGCATTTTCTTTAAATATTTGACCACAACATTATCAAATCATTTTTACATCAACGGTTAATCAACGGTTACTGATTGAATGCAGTAAGAGTTGTAGTTCAGTAATGTGCGTGCCGGTTTTGGTAATACTCTGTCTGATCACTTGCAGTGACAGGCATTGACCTATGGGGGGCAGTACTGGCCATGGGCTTGGTGTGCACTCTTTATACTGCTCTGGTGAGTACAACAAGAACATATATATCTTGTGTACATCTAATAATCCAATCCAATAATGTAGAGGAGGAAGGAGGTTCTTGTCAATAACTTATTTTTGCTTTAATTACTTTATTATTTTTATTTTATTGTCTTCAGTTATTTGAACATAGATATCATTCATTCCAATCAATGCACACTTTAGCAGATTATTCCTAATGATAATCATTTTGATATATTAAGTGGATCCACTGCTTCTTTGTCCCAGGGCGGTCTGAAGGCAGTAATCTGGACCGATGTGTTCCAGACAGTGGTCATGTTTGCAGGCCAGCTTGCGGTCATCGTTGTGGGGGCCAATCAGGCGGGGGGCATAGCAGAGGTGTGGAGGAAAGCGACCAATGGCAGTCGCATTGCTGGTCTGGAGTGAGTAGTCTGTGTCCTCCTTCCTTTTAAATGTCACAGTGTATTAAAGGTCCCCTTATCATGCAAAATGCACTTTTTGATGTCTTTTATACATAAATATTTGTCCCCGGTGTGTAAGCAGACTCACAATGTGTGAGAAAATACAACCCTCTCTTTCCTCCTTACCCACATCTCTAAAAACAGGGACAACGGAGCTGCGGTCATGACGACGTTACTAAAATGTGGGCTGGCTTTACACCTATAGCCCTATCAGAAACATTGCTGTAACAGAAACCATGTGTGACGTTTTGGAAGTAATATGGTCTGTGTTTACATTAGCAAGCATCGCTAACACCCAGAGCTAACCTGTTCTGGAGAGAGTATGTGTAAAAAAGCAGGATATAAAATGGAACTCACCTCAAGAGAAAAAGCATTTGGGCTCCAAATTGTTTCAGAAATAATCCTTGATGCTGTTTGAGACCTATAATATATGCCTACAAATAGTATAATAGGAGAGCTTTAAACCTAAAGCAAGCTTTATTTTACTAAAACTGATTTTTAAACGGGAGGACCAGGCATGGTAAAAAAATATTAAAAGGAAAACAAAACAAGAAAATAAAATGGAATAACTTGTTTAAAATGGGTAGCAGACTAGGAAAAATTACAGATTTTTGGACAACGCGACGGCAACCATAGTCACAGAACTAATCACACTGACAAGCCACAGCTGGAGAGGACAGGCTAAAACACGAGGGCAGCAGGTTATAACACACAGGTGAATAGGATCAGGGCGGGCAGACAAACAGTCAAGTGGGAAAAAACTCAGGAAGTAAGGTAAAACACAAGAAAAAAAAACATTTCAAAACAGGAAACGAGAAACACAAAAACCAAGATTAGGACAAAAATACTCATAGACGTGTTTTTTTTATTAATAAGGAGATCCTACTTACAAAAACAGAACAATTTTAAGATGTACAATAATGGTTTATTTAATCATAATTCTCATCATAGTGCATTGTTTAAAGGTCACCTATTATGCAAAATCTACTTTTGCATGTCTTTTATACACAAACATGTGTCCCATCTGTGTAAAGAGATTCTGAAAGTTTTAGGAAAAACCATTCACTTGACCATTTGTCCTGATCCATTTATATAAAAACCTGTCTGAAAATGAGCTGATCAGATTTTGGCCACTTTATGATGTCATAACGATGTTTTGGCTTGTGTAACCATTAGCCAATCACCAACCAAGGTAACACCTGTCCTTGGGGTAAACCCGTGGAGAGAAAGTGTTTGAGCTCCATACTGTTTCAGAAATAATCCTTGATGTGGTTTTGAACATGATATGGCATTTAATCACGGCAGCGTTTAGCTGAGTATCTGGGTAGAATTCTCCTGCATGAGCTCTCGTCTCGTTTATTTATTTATTAAAGCTACGAATCAGCACTTCTCTAACCGGGCTGAAATAGAGGGGTATGAGCAGAGTTGGGCGTTACTTTTATAAATTCAGTCACACTACAGTTACTGAATTACTAGATTCTCCCTTTGACAGACAAGAGGGGTTTCTGCCGCAGGTTTATATTTATGTACATTTGCGCGACTTGCGCATCCACATGCAGTGCATAAACATGGCTGAGTCATCATCAACAGCGTCACTTTCGAGGGGTGGAGGTATGCCCATTATTTTGAGTTTGTCCGAAGAAAGGACAGGAATGTGACAGTGAGGTGCAAACTGTGTCCAGGCCAGAAGCTTTTATCCACTGCTGCAAACACAACGTCAAACCTCCACAAGCGCCTGCAAAGACACCATGTTAACCATGAAGCTAATAGCTAAGGACCCCCGAACCCAGAGTGAGGATGCAAAAACTAGAATTTGGACCGGTAACCAAAGCAGAGATGGACAGGCTTGTAGCATCCTTTATAGCACAATGGTGAAATCTTGAAATGCTCTCTCACCGACTGTTAGCTTGTGGTAGCCTATTTTATTAAAGAGCATAAAAAGAAAGACTTGTGTTATGTCTTCCTTATTGCCATAGTCATTGTTATATGTGTGCAAATTAGTGCTGCACGATTCTTGCTCAAATGTGAATCATGATTTTCCTCCATAAGAATTGAGATCACGATTCTCACACGATTCTCATCATTTCAATGAAAATATTTATTGCACTCTTACTCTTAGACGTCACGTGAGTACAATGAATTTAAACAGACAACATTTGTCTCTCTTGTAACAAAAATATTTTATGGTGACGTTGCAGGTGATTTAATAGGTTTGTGGTGTTACCTGACATCGTTGCGACGATGCGAGAACAATGCTTACAGTGGACAACTTTTTGTAAGTCATCATCAGGATCAAATCCAAAAAAGTTCCACCCACTGGATGAATGTGGTCCTTTTTTCGGCACAAGCACAACTTCCCTCTCACTCTCGCCAGAGTCGCCACCGGGATTTTCATCGGTGTTGTTGTCATTGTCCTCGACCTCCTTGTCACTCATTTCTGTGTCACTCCTTTCTGTTTTTCCTGTACTACTAGTCGCTCTCGTCACTCTTTGCTAATCAGTGCTAATGCTAACGCTTCTGTAAACATACTGCCGGCTCCTGCCCTCACGTGCTGCAGTCAGTGGGTGTTGCCAGGTATACTTATTATAAGCCACACTGGGCTTATCTTTCTGTAAAGTTGCTCGGTAGTAAGTAATAATGGTTGTTGCGGTTGTGAGCTTGTAGATAGGTTATTTTAAAATAGCCGACCCGACATATATAGGTTTAAAGTGCTCATGTTCTTTTGCGCTTGTTTTCATAGACCTGGTTGCTTATTCCTTCCGCAAAAACTGGCAACACGAGTGGCTGCAGCGTTAACACTGCATGAGAGGAGGAGAGACAGAACACTACCATTTGCATGCGATCATGGTACTTTAATGTTAAATGTATAGAGTATATTTGCTTTACATCGTTTAAGTATGATTGACAATGCAAGTTGGTATTATTCAGAAGCAAAATAATTTATTTTAGGCGCCTTTCATGACACCCAAGGACACCGTACAATTTGTTAAAAAAGAAAACGCTAATAGGCAACAGAACATGATAAAAACACAAACAGGAAATCATGGAGGAGACAATCAAGTGGACACAAATGAAACATATAATGGGGAGCACTACAGTGAGTAGGCAGATTTGAACAGGTGGGTTTTTAATTGGGATTTGAATATGGTGATTGTGTCTGACTGTCGGATGTGCAGGGGGAGGGAGTTCCAGAGTCTGGGAGCAGTGCAGCTAAAAGCTCGAGCACCCATGGTGACGAGGCGTGGGGTGGGGACGGTTAGCAGACCAGCAGAGGAGGAGCGGAGGGAGCGAGAGGGGGTGTACTCCTGAAGAAGGTCAGCCAGATAGGAGGGGTGGGGGCAGGTTATGGAGGGCTTTGTAAGTGAGCCGTAGGTTTTTGAAGTTGATACGGGATTGAACAGGTAGCCAGTGGAGTTGGATGAGGATGGGGGTGATGTGTTATGAGGCCTTGGTGCCGGTGATGATCCGGGCTCCGGAGTTCTGTATGATTTGAAGTTTATTGATGAGTTTGGTGGGAATGCCTGAGAGGATGGCGTTACAGTAGTCGATGCGGGACGTGACAAATGCATTGACCAGGACTTCAGTGTTTGATTGAGAAAGGGATGGGCGGAGTCTGGAGATGTTGCGTATGTGGAAGAAGGCAGTCCGGGTGATGTTATTTATGTGAGGTGAAAATGAGAGGGAGCTGTCCAGGATGACACTAAGGCTCTTAACTTGGCCAGAGAAGGGGATGGAGTAGCCATCAATGATGAGTTTGGAGGCAGAGGAGGATGAGGTTTTGGAGAGGGTGGTTTTGGTGCCAACCAGCAGGGCTTCGGTTTTGCTGCCGTTGAGTTTTAGGAAGTTCCTGCTCATCCAGCTCCTGATGTCCTGGAGGCAGTTGGTGAGAGAGGTTGGGGGGAGGGCAGTGTTGGGTTTGCAGGAAATGTAGACCTGGGTATCATCGGCATAACAGTAGAAATGGACATTATGATGACGGAGGATAGTGTCAAGGGGGAGTAGGTAGATAATAAACAGGAGTGGACCCAATACTGACCACTGAGGAACACCATGTGAGACAGTGGAGCAGCTTGACCAGTGGGTGCTGAGACAGACATATTGTTTTCTATCTGTGAGGTAGGATGAAAACCATGAGAGTGCAGTACCAGTGATCCCAATGTCTGCCAGACGTTTGATAAGCAGTGGGTGCGAGATGGTGTCAAAGGCAGCTGTGAGGTCAAGGAGGATTAGGATGGTGAGCAGTCCAGAGTCAGCTGCATGGAGGACGTCGTTGGTGATTTTTACCAGCGCTGTTTCGGTGCTGTGCTTTGAGTGAAAACCCGATTGGAAGGGTTCATGAAGGTTGTTTTTGTCCAGGTGTTGTTGAAGTTGGCCAGCAACAACTCTTTCAAGGGTATTTGAGATGAAGGAGAGGTTAGAGATGGGCCTGTAGTTATTCAGGTCATCTCGGTCAGCTCCAGGTTTTTTGAGTGTTGGTGTTATTGCAGCAGTTTTGAGGTTTGGCGGTACAGTTCCAGTTGCGAGGGACGAGTTAATGATTCTTGTGATCAAGGGGCAAGTAGAGGGCAGTGGGGATAGGATATGTAATATATTACTTTTTTTGAGTAACGACCCCATCTCTGGGTATGAGGCATGGCTAGAATGGGTTCTGTTTGGTATTTTGAGCAAAACACTTCAGAGACATGTTTTTTTATATATCTGAAACTAGGGATGCTCTCGCTGAACATCAGCAGGAGAGGAATCCAAGATGGCGCCAGTGTGTGTGGCCTGCCGTCCGTATCTGCGAGTGTTGTGTGTGTTTGTGCTGTTTTTGTCACTTTTTGCTTTAAATGTCAACTCTCTATTAGTATACGATTGCCAAACACTTCTGGATCTTCGTTTTTCGGCATTACATCCTGTGAATTCGGATCGTGGACATAAAACGCTCCACCCGTTCTTATTGGGAGTACCAGCTTACCTGTGCCGCACCCCGGCTCCAACTACCCGCCGTAAACGCCACCGCGGAAAACGCAGTGGTCGACTGGTGAGGATGAAGGAATTTTCAGCTTGTCCTATCTCAAGGACTGAATACCACGCCGTGCCTCGCCTGTCTCTTCATCGTCGCTATCTGGACCCTGTCGATGCCTGGTTGGTACCTGTCATCGGCCCGGATGAAGCTTTCCATCCTGGCCGCGGGCCCTGCTCCCCTCGGCCCCGCAGGCGCGGGGTGAATCTGAATAACCTGCTGTCTCTTTGTCGGGCTCCCTGGACCTCAAACGCCGCGGACCCACTGGCTCCTGCCAGGTTTGGCCTCATAAACGCCAGATCATTGACAAACAAGACTTTTGTCATTAAGGAGTTCTTCACTTCAAAAGGACTGGATTTCCTCTTCGTCACTGAGACATGGCTCGGTACTGGTGAGTCCAGCGCCTTTACCGAACTTTTACCTCCAGATTGCTGCTATTTTAACTCTCCACGGACTTCGGGCCGAGGCGGAGGAGTAGCTACAGTCTTTAGGAGTGATTTTAAATGTCAGCAACTATCGCTGTCATTCTCTCCTTGTAGCTTTGAACTGAGCGTGTTCGAGCTTGGCCGCTCTCACACAGTGCTGTGTGCGGTGGTCTATAGACCTCCCAAATACAATAAGGACTTCATAAATGATTTCTCTGACTTTCTGGCTGAAATGATGCCGCAATATGACCGTGTCCTTATTGTTGGGGATTTTAATATTCATGTGTGTTGTCCTGAGAAACCTATGGCAAAGGATTTTTTAAACCTTGTTGATTCTTTTAGTCTTGCTCAGTATGTGTCTGGCCCCACACAAGAACACGGACACACACTTGATATTGTTTTATCATATGGTTTGCCTGTTCTTAACTTAGAGATATGTGACGCTGTTTTCTCAGATCATATGCCTGTTTTATTTGATGTTACACTTGCCTGTACTACTGTCAAACCGCGCGCTGCTGCCCGGTCTAACACTACGGAGGAGCTTAGTTTATGGTTTCACTCCACATGTAAAGCTGCTATGGACACTATGGCTCCATTAAAAACAAGGCGACCCAAAACTAAATCTGAGCCTTGGCTCAATGCCACGACTCGTGCTGCCCGACGTGAATGCCGTAGAGCTGAAAGAAGATGGAATAAGGACAAACTACAAGTGTCTTTTCAAATGTTGAGGCAGTGTTGACGTCTCTACCAGAAAACTGTAAAAGAGGCAGAAAGAAAACATTTCTCTGACATCATTCTTTTAAACTGTCACAAACCTCGTGTACTATTTCAGACAATATATTCAGCTCTTAATGCCCCTCAGACTACCTGAGTGGAGACCTCCCCTGCAGTCTGTGAACATTTTCTTCAATTTTTTATTAATAAAGTCACTTCAACTAGGACTCAAATCACTGCTCCATCAAAAGACACCTCTGTCTCTGCCCCCTGCTTTGCTGTTTTTGACCGTTTTGAGCCTATGACTCTGTCCTCTGTGCAGGAGATTGTCTCCAAAATAAAACCCTCTGGTTCTCCAATCGACCCTGTCCCTCCTCGATTTTTTAAAGAGGTATTCCCCACTATAGGACCTTTTGTTCTTGACGTTTTTAACAGCATTCTGCTCACAGGGGTTGTTCCGGAAAATTGGAAACATGCCGTTGTACAACCACTTATTAAGAAACCTAGTCTGGATCCCACAGTTCTTGCAAACTTTAGGCCCATTTCCAAGTTACCTTTTATGTCAAAAATCCTAGAGAAGATTGTATACAGTCAACTTCTCGCTTTTCTGGAAGAGCACAAGATACTCGAGGTCTTCCAATCTGGTTTTAAAACCTTGCACAGCACGGAATCAGCTCTTTTAAGAGTTTTTAATGATATCCTTTTAGCAACAGACTCAGGTGAATGCATTATCCTTTTACTCCTTGATCTAACGGCCGCTTTTGATACAGTGGACCATGAGATCCTGATAGCTCGTTTGGAGCAGTGGGTGGGCATTAGGGGCAAAGCCCTCGAATGGTTTAGGTCGTATCTGACTGGTAGGACTTTCTGCGTCAGCCTTGGGGACTCTGAGTCCTCGTCTGCTCCTCTCCTTTGTGGGGTTCCACAGGGCTCAGTGTTAGGCCCCCTGTTGTTCTCCCTGTATTTGCTCCCTCTTGGGTCCATTCTTAGGAAGCACGGTATCGCTTTCCATTGTTATGCAGACGATTGCCAAATATATGTGCCACTTAAAAAGAATGACTCATATTCAATTAAACCGCTGTTAAACTGCCTTGAAGACATTAAGTCCTGGATGTCATGCAACTTTTTAAAATGAAATGATGACAAAACCGAAGTGATGGTTTTTGGTGCCCCTCGGACCACTCCTATAGACCTAGGATCCCTGGGCAACTCCACCAGGCCTACCATCACAAATCTTGGGATAAAGATGGACCCTGAACTCAAGCTTGACAGCCAGATCAAGGCAGTTGTTAAAAACAGCTTCTTCCACCTCAGGCAGCTAGCCAAAATAAAGCCTTTTTTAAATAGTGACCTCTTTGAAACTGTAATCCATGCCTTCGTCACCTCCCGCTTGGATTATTGTAATGCACTAAATATGGGGATAAGTGCATCCTCCCTTGCTCGCCTCCAGATGGTGCAAAATGCAGCAGCACGGCTACTAACAGGCACACGCAAACACGAGCACATTTCCCCCATTTTATCTTCACTCCACTGGCTGCCCGTTCATTTGAGGATTCATTTTAAAACTCTTTTATTTACTTTTAAAGCCCTGAATGGCCTGGCCCCGCCGTACCTCTCTGAGCTGTTACACAGCTACACGCCCACTCGCACTCTCAGGTCAGCTGATCAGTTGCTCCCGAGGGTGCCAAAAACAAAGTCTAAGCGCAGAGGGGACCGTGCTTTCTCTGCTGCCGCCCCTAAACTGTGGAACGACCTGCCCTTGCTCATCAGACAGGCTCCCACACTGACTGTTTTTAAATCCCGTCTTAAAACCCACCTCTTCTCCTTGGCATTCAAAAACAAGTAGATTGTTGCTTTTATTTGCTTTTAGTGGTCTATTGTTTTTTATTATATGCCTGTTATTTATTTATTTTAATTATTACGTTTATTCTGGTTTGTTTTGTGTTTGTATCTTTTATTTATATTATGTTGTGTGAGCTTATCTCTCTGTACAGCACTTTGGTCTGAAGGTTTTTAAAGTGCTATATAAATAAAGTTGGATTGGATTGATCGGCCGCCGTTCGATATCGGCTGATATTCGCTCTCTGCCGATCGTTCGGTGCTCTCTATAAATGCTGATAACTGTTTGTTATTCTCGCATCCAGGAGAGAAGCTTTAAAAAAGGAGACTAAATGGAGTCTCTGCTAAGGTTCAAATGGGTACTTTAATTAAAAAAGGCGCGGGTATGTTACAAGCAGAATATTGTTCAGTCAGAAAAACAGCTGTGTTCTGGCTCTCGTGAGCGAAGGGAAGAGGCCGAGCTCCACCTCTCCAGCTGTTATATCTCCTCTGCTGGCTCCTCCCTGTGTGGTGGTTGGCGCTGCTGGGGGCCGGCCCTCCACGTCTCCAATGTTCGTTGTTGCGCATTACAGAGGATTCAGACATTGTACATTAAATATATAACTAAACACGCCTTTTCTCCTCCTTATCTCTTTCATGACTTTTCATTTAATACTTTTTAAACGCTGTAATCAATACTCCAAAAATACAGGAAATACTTCACGGCTGGTTTCATTTCCGGGAGTTCCGGATGTTGTAACATGCTACCCACGTCTGTAAACAAACGTATTCAAATAAACTGTACCTTCATTTAATATTCAGCAATAATAATATCTCGACGTCTATAGTTGTAGTGTTGAAATCAGTAGGTTTCGGTGTGCAACACTCCGTGTCATATCGCTGCTAAATTCACCTCTATAGTAAATGGTATATTAGCCACATGCTAAATGCTAACCGGAGATGAAGGATTTTCAGAATAAAAGCTTAACAACTGGTTGTGCACAAGAAGTTCTGGTTTTTCAGTATAAAACAGCATTTTATAAACTGACGGTATGTTTAAGGTACTTTATGCCATTAAAACATTGTCTAATCGGGAGAGCCGATCACATGACGTAAAATACATGACACTTTTCTCTGTGCGGGCCAAAACAAGCTCGCCAAAATGGCTTCACCAGTCTGGCAGTATTTTAAGGTGTCTGAAAAATACAGTAAAATAGCGGTATGCAACGTGTGTGAAGTAGATATCCTGCAGCTACGCCCGCTGTGACGGACCGGTGAGCGGAGCAAAACACACACTAAGAGTTAGACCTAACACACTTAGCTATTGTATCTACCTCTGGAACAAGCTAAACTAGTTATAAATATATTTATTCTTCACTGTCGGGTCACTCATTACTGGATCAGTGAGCTGCATGAGACAGATAGGGACCGGCTGTCAGGAGAGGGAGGGAGGGAGAGAGGAAAAGAGAGCGCTTCCGCTAATTTCTCCCATGTTATTATCCAAAGTTAATGTAAACTAAACTTGAATAATGTACTTCATTTGAATGTACTAATTATGTTGGTTGTTGTTTATGGAAGCGCCAGTGAATGAGCCCTATTAACTGAGCCCCATTAACTGAGTTTTAAACATCCCTTTAAATGGAAGATCCCCATAGCCCCCACCCACTCGATCGGATCGGCGATCGGTATCGGCCGATACTGATTCCGGCGATCGGCCCCAAAATTGGCGATCGGAGCATCCCTATCTGAAACCTATAATATATGCCTAAAAATAGTATAATAGGAGGATTTTAAGGTATAGGCCAAGACTATCATGTTATATTGATTCTATGCCTCCGTAGCCTGAACCCCGACCCTTTGGAGCGCCATACCTTCTGGACACTAGGTGTGGGAGGAGTCTTCCTGATGTTGGCTCTATACGGGGTCAACCAGGCCCAGGTCCAGAGGTACCTCAGTTCTCGTTCGGAAAAAGAGGCCATTATGTGAGTACCATCAATGTCTCACAGCAACGTGCTAGGTCAACCCTTTCTGTTTTCTAAGAAGATGATGCAATGACTGTTGCATATTTGATCTTGGAGTTAAGGGAAAAACATTAAATACAAAAAAGCAGAACCATTTCAAACTGGACAAACATGTTCAAAAACATACTGCTTTTGCACAGGCTATCTATTTGTAATTACTGCTAATTTGTGTAAATATTTTACAGTTTTTATATTGTTACATTGTGTACCTTTTCTATGATTTTCTTTATTGTTAACAGTCTTCTTGTTTGCCATATCCTTCTAGGTCCTGCTACATAGTTTTCCCATGCCAGCAGATTGTCTTATGTTTAGGTTGTATGATGGGGCTGGTCATGTTTGCTCGTTATGGAGAGGATAGCCCCCTGGACAAGGGCTTTGTCAAATCTAATGACCAGGTTAACATTAATTTGTAAGGAATAATGTGTCTTTGTTATATTTGGCTTTTGGAAGTACATCCTGATGTTGTGTTGCTTTGTGCAGATGGTCCTGTACTTTGTGATGGACGTGTTCAAGGATCTGCCCGGGCTTGCAGGACTGTTTGTAGCCTGTCTCTTCAGTGGAGCTCTCAGGTAAATGAACCAACAAAAAAGCAACAACAACAACAACAACAACAACAACAACAACAACAACAACAACAACAACTCTAAGCTTGCACTACTCATCATTATGTCTTTGTCAGTTATAATTTATCATGTCATCCTTTTGAAATTGAATAGGGAATTTCACTCTTTCCCAAGAGTGTATTTTCTAATATCAGCTGGACATGAAATGAGTATTGCTCATTTTTAGAAAGTTTCTTAAAACTACAGTATATACATCAATACATCAATATCCTAAAGACTTGTGCTGCAAAGAGAAGCCATATAATGTGTTACAAACTCCCAGTTGTTAATTGAATCCCATTATTGTCTCCTTCCAGTACTATATCATCAGCCTTTAACTCCCTAGCGACAGTAACCATGGAGGACCTGATTAAACCTCATTTTCCAAACATGACTGAAGCCAAAGCTACGCTGCTGTCCAAGGGACTCGGTAAGACAAGTGCTTCAATGAACTTATTGTACCTTTCCCAATCATTGTTGGCATGAACTACTAGATACTGTAGTATTACATACCTTGATACTGTTGAATATAAAATATGTTAGTAGATTTAAATTGTTCTCATTTCCTACTGTTACTTATCAGTAACAGTCTATAGCCAAGCATACTGTGTTTTATAAAGAAGTCTAGATACTCAAATGCTGCTTACAATGCTAAGTTCAGTTTATACTTGAACCTACTTTTCAGTACCTGCTGATGATGTAGCATGTGTAAACAATTTTTTCTTTCTAACGCTCTTGGCCCACAGCTTTGGTATATGGCCTGGTGTGTCTGGCCATGGCCTACGTCGCCTCTATTATGGGATCTGTTCTGCAGGTAACTCAATCGTGACATGAAGAAAAATGACATTCTCTAAAATAGTTTAAAAGGAAATAGTCAGTAAAGTGTTTTGTTTATTTAATGCAGCCGTTCAGTGCAGTTACCTATCACACAAATGATCGACACCTTTACCCATGTTCTGTGTCCTCAGGCAGCCTTCAGCATCTTTGGGATGGTTGGTGGTCCTCTGCTTGGCCTCTTCTGCCTTGGATTGTTTTTTCCGTGGGCAAACTCTACTGTGAGTTCTTTCATTTGTGCTTTTATTTTTTACAAGCTTGGTTCAAGATTAGGTTTGAACAAACCCATGTATTACCTCTACAGGGTGCACTGGTCGGGTTGGTAGCAGGCCTTGCCATGGCCTTCTGGATCGGCATTGGCAGCTTTTTGCTGCGCATGTCTGAGGCCAACGCAATGGGAGCCCTCAACACCACAAATCTGCCCCTTTTTGACAACATGACCACCGCTGTCATGACCCCACTGGTCAGCGCCACCACAGCCAAGCCGAGGTAACGCATGCAGGCTGCAGTAGCTTGTAAATAGGAGGGTCAACAGTTTAAGTCCCTGCACAGACAAGTAGCTGCCCACTGCTTCTTGGATGGATAAAAGCAATGTCTAAATGTAACTGTTGGTTATGTGCATGTGTATATGTGTGACAATTAACGTTTATTTAATTTGCATTTAAAGTTACTGCATTTATTTCATTTAACACTATAGGTAACTGCATATGGTCAGTCATGTAATGATCATCGGTTAGTGCTGCTAACATCGTTCTGTCTTTCATCTTCCCTTTTCCTTCAGGCCGACAGGTGTGGAGGCACTCTACTCGCTATCCTACATGTGGTATAGTGCCCACAACTCCGCCGTGGTGGTGGTAGTGGGACTTTTGGTCAGCTTGCTAACAGGTACACACTACATTATTTGATTGGATGTTCAATTCCAAGACTGTATGGACTAGGGATGTAACGATACCAAAAACTCACGGCATGATAATATCACGATAACAAGTCCACGGTACGATATTTATCACGATATTGGTATTTGTGTTACGTAACGTTCCAATTGGACAGTTTGTTTTGTCTAACAGTAAATCCCCTGGGTCTCCAGTGCTAAAGCAACAAAACTGAACAAGGCCCAGCGGAACAACTGGAAAGCAACCCCATAGTAGGAGGAGAGAGATCTTGCATGTAAGAAAGGCTATAAGACTAAAGAAAGAGCAGGCAGAGCAGCAAAGGAGACATTGAAGATCCGACTAGTGGACTTCAAGAGCAACTATGCAGACTGAGAAGGGCTGGTCTCGTACTGAGGACGAAGAAGTAAGCCAGGCGTGTTTATTTTATTAAGGACCAATACAGGTTGACATAAAACCTTTTGGGTGAAGCAAAACAAGACAATGCTTTTAATTTAATGTTTTTGTTTGCGGTGAAGATGACTCTTGATTTTTGTAAAACTGTGACAATACAGAAATAGGAATACAAATGAGTGACACTGGACTTGTTTCCATTGCTTTCCAAAAAACGGAGCTGTTACAAAGTTTCCAGGGGGTGCTGAAACAACACTCATTTGGTAAGAAAAGTTGTTGGGGTTAGTACTTCATGCATATCTGGGTCAGTATACACAGAGACAAGGGGTCTTGCGTTGATGATCGCCACCACCTCTGCCATTAAAGTGCTCAGGACTTCATGTGTAAAACGTACTGGTCATGTCTGAGGCAGCATTGCATCCATAATGGCTACACCCATGTGGGAGGCATGAGGGGGGTTAGAAAACCAGGGGCATCCTTTCTCCTGGAGGTAATTCCCGACTGTTATGTTGTCTGTGTTCATCCCTAACTCTTTTGAAGCTCCCACAAAGTTAATCCCTCTGTCTGTTACTGGCAATGGCGACCTCTTACACAACCCTCATGACCAACATTTAAATGTATATTACATTACTAAGTCTAGAGCAGGGGTTCCCAACCTTTATTGTGCCAAGGACCGGCAGATACATTAAAATAAAATCGCGGACCGGTTGTCAATTTAACTGATTTTAATATTTACTCACCAGCAGGTAGCAACAAAGGCTAATTGTATGTAACAGCCTGAACATATACTAGAACAATATGCATCCAAAACATATTAACAACGTTTAAAAAAAAAAAGAAAGAACCGGTGTCGTTTTTTTGTTTTTCAGAAAATACGATGTTATTCAGTTTCAAAACGGGAACAGATAAATCAACATTTTGGTTTTGTTTGTATGATTTACGGATAATGTTGGGAATGCTGGGAAAACGAGGAGAAGGCGCATTGTGTGTGTGTGACACTGGCATTTGTTTTCAGAAGATATTATGATCAGGGCCGTCCCTGGCCAACTTGAGGCCCCATTCAAAGTTATATGATGAGGCCCTCTGTTTCGCGAGCGTGGCGATGCAAGTGGAGACTCGCAGCGGCAAAACCGTGCCGCGCCACACTAGCGGCCCGTCCACACTACAGCGTCGACAGCTTCAATCTGCCCATTCACTTTGAATGGGGTGACGTCACGTTGCCTCGCTTTTTCGCCGAACTGAATTGTGGGTAGCATAGCAGTCCGGATTTGATTGGCTGGCGCCGGAGTAGCCAGCGCCAGCCAATCAAATCCCGTTTCGGAAAATCTGACAGCTCAAGCCGTAGCCAATCAAATCGCGTCTAAGCTGGGAGAGATATTCCGCCGTTCATTTCTATATTTCAAAAAAAGATGGAGGAGAAACTAATTATCGCTGTAGCAAATCACCCGGTTTTATATGACCAGACCCTCTTCACCTACCGGGATACAAACCGGAGGAACCAGGCATGGAGGGAGGTGGCAGAGACAGTGGGGGAAACTGGTAGGTTGTCGCCTGTTTGGGGAGTTTATATATATATATATATATATATATATATATATTGCTCCCATAAAATCCCCGGGGGTTTTTGCTTTGTATGTCGGGGGCGGGAGATTCATGTGATTGGTTGTTGGTCTCGTTGTTTGAATAAAATCCCAAAGCTTCAGACACGCCCAGCTCCAAGCTTTTTTTGAAGCTGTAGTGTGGACGGGCCGTAATTGCGCTGCATAAGCGCACAGGTTCGCCGCATTTACGGCTCCGCAAGGTGAGGCCCCACGCAGTCTGCATGATCTGCCTGTAGGGAGGGACGGCCCTGATTATGATAGTGTCGTTCGTTCCGGTGCACTCCGATAGCATTTAGCACTACATCGATATTAAGATTACAGTAATTTATTTTGGGAACACCCACATTACATTACATGTCATTTGTTAGACGCTTTTATCCAAAGCGACTTACCCCACATAAACATAACAGTCTGCAATGAAACGGTCGTCTCCTGTGCGCTCCTCTTCCTACCCCCGGAAACGGATGTGGGCGCGCCGCCTCGAAGGAAATCAAATTTCTCTCAAGGCTCGCCGAGGATCGATTATCACGGCTGTCTGGAGGAGCAGTAACTGCGGCATGTGGTGCAGTGGGTTGTGCGTTGGTGTTCGGATCAAGGGGTCACAGGTTAAAACCCCACTGCAGTCAGCATGTCGGTGTGTCCCTGGGCAAGACACTTCAACCAAAATGACCCCTGTGGGGATTGCAGGCCACAGAGACCGGGAATTATATGAAATTAAACTTTATTCACAACAGGCTATAGTGGCGAGATAGTAGGATGTAAACAGGTATAAGTCTTAAGTGTAATTAAAATACATGAAACTGTAAAGATAAGCATTAACAGTTAATAGACACATATCAACTGTAGAACATATAATATTTTCACTGAAAAGAGTAGAGACTAATGGAAAGACGTGCAGTACACAGTTAATAGCATGAAAATGAATCGGTGTACCAAAAACTAATATTTTCATCTCACTCCAAGCTGAACTCCAAAGTGGCCAGCCATGGACTATATGTATGTGTGGTCTATAACAGAGAAATACAAAGAACCAACAGGCAGAATGACCCGCTCTGAATCAGTCTGTGTCACTGAGGCTGTGCACAGAGTTGTTTCTTAGAAAAACATGCGTTACTGTCATGTCAGCTTTTGGTGGATTAAAAAATGAAGTCTTGGATTGCAGAGTATGAACGTCTTATCGCTATATTCAGACGATAAATACTTGTGTAAAGTTTGTGAAGGCAGGAGCAAAACCTCAGTGATCACTGTTTCCTCACCGCCCTACCCTCCCTGAATAAAATGAGTGACAGGCTGACGGTAACCATAGTAACAGAGCAGGGTCCGGACAGGTGGTTTCCAAAGTTTTGGCATTCAGACTAATAACATATTGCTGAATTCAAATTAGAAATACTTGATCTAAAAAAATATTAAAAAAACGTTATTATTCACAAAAAAATGTTGATCTCTGATTGATGAGATGTGATGAGGCTGACTTAATCTCAGATTCACTGGATTTATGTAACAGTAAGAACATACGTCTGAGCCCACATACAGTGTTTTTGTTCCTACGTGCTGTTGTAAATACTCCTGTTGTCTGCTGTGTTCAGACTCCAGTCATGTGTGTGATGCCACATTCAGGACCTTCAGTGTCCTTTTTTAACAGAAGAGCGTTGCTAGAAGCTGCAGCTAGACTGCAGAAGCATTAGTTTTGTTTTTGAGGATGGAACAATTCAAAATACAATTTATTTATTTTGGTTTACCATTTAATGTCAAGACATTTGTTATTGTATTCCGATGCACTTTCTAAATAATGAAAATATTTAGTTAATATTTGTTTGACTGCATGTATTCATTGATGAACAAGTAGCCATGTGCAGTAATATAGAAAATGTATGATGCAACGCATTGTTATGCATCGTGATATCGAATCGTTGACAGAATAATCGTAATCGAATCGTGAGACTAGTGAAGATGCACTGTCCTACAATCAAGTAACACTGGACTGTATAAAAAGACTCACATCTTAAAGGTCCCCTATTATGCAAAATCCACTTGTCTTTTATATATATTATATATATTTATATTGATGTGTCTGCAACTTAAAACAACTGTCTTAAAACGAGCGGGTGGGATTTCATGACCAATGGGGACACATTGGACACCTGACAACATCCTCACCTGGCCGAAAGTAAAGTAAATGACTGAAGGTGTTAGCAGTTTGATGTATCGAACAGTGTAGAGTATACATTTAATGGCAGTGCATTTGTGATCTTTTCAATTGAGAAGTAAAAGAAAAAACAATTAGCTTTTTCTGACCTTTTTAATTTAGTGCTTAACTCAAAAATATAAAATTAAATAATGACCATAGACCACATTTGAATACATTTTGTGGGTCTCAATTGTGCAGTTGTGACACATTTTTGTGTGAACATTGAACTTGTATTAGAAACAGGAGTGAAAATGTTGCCATGGAAACATCGTGTCGGAATGGGTTCCATTACATTTTAGGAAATTACGTTTGTGGAATGAATTATTCAGAGTTAAGTTTACTTAGTTGTTGTAACTATGGATGTAACAATTCTTGCTATATCACTTTTTTACAACATAAATCTTAAAAGTTGGAGGATTGTCAGGCAAGTTCTGAAAGACTGACGTTGTCCCAGATCAAGCATACTGGTAGTTGTGTGCTTCTAATTAAGCCTTTGGTTTTTATTTATATGTCAGAGGCACCGGCATGTTAATTGTGTCACTTTGCAGCTTTCTCTCAAATAAATTGGCCCTTTGTTTGAATACCTCATCATTACTATACTGGTGTTTCTCTAAACCTTTAGGCCCTATGAAGGAGAAGGATCTGATGCCAGGCACAGTGTTTCCAGTGATGGGCACACTGCTCTTCTTCCTGCCTGAACGCTACAGAGAAAAGCTTTGCTGTGTAACTCCTCTGCCCAATCCACATAAGGTAACCTCACATTTACACTCAAGTGTTTTCTCTGTTTGTTAACTGTAAGCTGTACTTTTAATAATGCTTAATCATTGTTGGTCAGGCCAAAGAAACACAAACCTTGCCTTATCAGAGGGCCAAGAAAGATGGCAACAAAGCAGCTCAATGCAAAGAGGATACCGTCACAGAGGACAAAGAGACGGAGAGTGACAGAGCACAAACAGAGCAGGAAGACTTGGAAATAAGGATGGCTCTGCCCTCATGTCAGCTGACCACTCATATGGTTCAGGAGACGGCCTTATGATACTTTCTTCTTATAACAGGTGTACACTTTCAGATATGTGTTTGTGAGAAAAAAGTGATATGTGTGCAGTTTGAAGATAAGAGTGATTCACTCTCTTGCACAATGCGCTGTTCCAAAGTGATTCTGTTTGACAAAAAATCAGGTAGTTAATAGATAATTATGTAAATTATGTTAACAAGTTGTGTTATTTTCATAGTGAAAATGGAGCCTTAAAATCTCAATAAGTGTGGTCTTGTGTCTTTACATGCATCGGTTCAATGTAATTAGTTTCCTTCTAGCTGCTTTAGAGTGGACAAAAGCAAAGGTATGTATGAATGTGAATATGTACTGTATATGTGTGTGTATAAATATATATATACACACATATATATATGGCACTCTGGCACCATGAGACACCATCTTTGCTCGGATCTTAACACACAGCTTTGCTATATATATATATATATATATATATATATAGCAGGAAAAAGGAGGTTGAGATGATCTTGTTGAGAATTATTTTAGATTGGTTCCTAGTTGCTCTTAATACATTACTTGCCATAATGTCATTGGTAAATCCTTGGCATAATGCTTGGCCAGTACAAATAATTCACATTCATTGACATAACCAAGACCAATATGCTGCCCATTAAATGAATTAGGAAAGTCATGCCATCTATGAGAAAGGAGCATAACAATGTAAAGCATCAAAACTCAAGTTTAATTTTTAAAATACAGTACACAGTTTGTGCTCAGTCACAGTAATCATGTCTCCAGCAGTCATGACTGTCAGGATAGGTTGACTCCATGTTCTCTGATGAGCTGGTATTTACGCTGTAAGGTGTCTGCTTAGTATTATCTCAATAAGTTCTACTGTAGGATGACTATCAACACACGGAACCACATGTGTTAAAACATTTTTGTTGGTGCCTTTCTGTTCATACTTCAGGTTGTTGTCTGTGCCAGTATGTGATTCATTTGCTTAATTGTTTCACTGTTATCATCATGTTTTTTGGAATCACAGAATTCTTGATCGACCCCTTTTTAGCATTTGAGTTATCCATTTTTATTGTATTAGAAGATATGTGATGTTTTGAGTCAGCCATGTGGCTTACTATGTTCAGTGCCAAACCATTGTCACATGTTTCCAAAGAGTAGTCTTCAGTTCATGGAAAGTCCATATGAAATGCAATAATACAAATGTTCTCCTACATTTAGACACTTGCGTTGGTCTACCAATATACATTGCTGGAGTATATGGCAGACCCAGTATAGCAGTTTAAACATGTCTGTACAATCATACTCGGAAATACCTCCATTATTTAAAGCATATAGAAGATGGATTACTTTAAACTATTGTTTTGTTTTTAACCAACAGAAAATATATTTCAGATCTTTTGCATATTTTTGTAATTTGTATAAATCAGAATCATAATACAATATAATATAAAGCAACATTTAAGAAGTTAAAATATGGAATTCTATATGCAAGAACCATGACATTTTCCTTTTTTTGAATGTCAGGTAGAAATGTGACATTTCCTTAGACATTATTTGACACAGGGGGAATGTTTTTCAGTGCTACATCCCATATGCTGACCTTCACAATCACGTTTCAAGACATTTTATTGGTTCTCAGTTTTTATTAACATGTTTTAAAGGACATGTGTAATGTATTCATGATGCATAGAGTTGAATCATTTTCCTTCATACCTGAAATTACTTGAAGTGTGTGCCTTTAATTATGCCCAGATAAAACCACTTTATAATGTAGGATAACATCATTTAAGTGCAGACATTAGTATTGATATTATTGCTGAAGATGTATTTTCTAAACCTAGAATGGGTGGAACACTGTGATACTAATTTACACCAACACACACACTTAAGACAGTCTTGATATTCCAACCGAAGCCAGCAGTTTTTTTAATTAACAGTATGATTCTGATTTTAATTTCACCATTATTACGTTTTCATTCTCTCTAACAATGAATTAGTTTGGACTGCAAAATTAAATGATTTTATATACAATTTATAAAAGAAAGAAATCACACTTTGTAAGTTTTATAATTTGCAACGATAAATATTGTTTTTAACAATATTTATTATGTTTGTTCTCCCAACCACAAGAATTCTCTCTACTATGCATTCCAAAAAAAGAAAAGAAAAACCCAAAGCATTGACGTCAAGATGACTCCACTGCTTTGGCTGTGCCTTCATTTTCTAAATGTTATTTCTTGTGTCCTGATTTAGTTTCCATAAATTAACATGATATTGGCATGAATATCAGCTCACTTCCAAACGTCTGTGGAGGAGTGGACCAAGTCCAGACAAATAAGTGAATGATAAAGATGTATTCGCCCTTTGTCATGAGACAAAAAAGATGTATAATTTAATCTGCTGACATGTTTCATAGTTGTTTGGATGTATGACTAATAGATGTATACGTTTGATGTACTTGAGTTGGGATGATATTAAAAAAATGAAAGATTCAGTTACTATTTCGTGTACATTTTGTACATATCCCCACCTAGTGGCTATGGTAGTGAATGTCATTATAAAGGCTCCCAAATGCACCAAGAACACATACATGGCATTTTTTTTGTGCGATAGGAGCTCTATCCTTGCATTGACATATTTTGGACTCATCTTTGGGTTTGATACCTGATCGCTGATACCGCCATATCAGATGATCAAGGGTCAAGAACTGTAACCAGACTCAAGGCTCTGGTAGCTCAACGCCAAACGAGGCAATACATGGTCTCAGATATTTGAGAAAATGTTTAACACTATAAAATAAATCATATAACTAGCCAAAATGGCATTCAAATGTCTTTTAGAATCTATTAGTATTCATTAAATGTGGTGGGGCGGATGTGGCTCAGAAGGTAAAGTTGTTGTCCACCAATCGCACGGTTGATTGTTCGATACCTTGCTCCTGTGGTCTTCAAAGTGGTCTTTGGCAAGTTATCCAACCCCAAATTGTTCGTGTTGCAGAGTTCACAATTTGTTAAAGTGTATAGCTGCTGAAAAATGAAGCAAGGCACCTTGTATGGCAACATAATGCCACCAATGTACATGTAATTCTGTGTGTCAATGATGAATGATGACTTGGGTTTTGAAAGCGCAAAGACTTGGAAAGCTGTATATAAATTCTGTCAATTCTCCATTACCATTTTAAATAATCATTTCATTGGCATTAAATCATCTTAAATGTCATGTCATGCTTTTCCGTTTATTACCCGTCCCCTTGTGTGTTATGAAGGTTTTTGTGCATGTAAACGGTCTGCAGAGTAAAAAGTAAAACTCTAACACAGAGAAGACCTGTCTGTGCTGCCCCAGAACGCTTCGTTGGAGATTTCTCATTTTCCATTGTTTGCTTCCTGGGTTCTCTGATGTGTGAACACCCAAATCAACAACAAATGACCGGATTGGCCCAAATGGACCAATCCGCGGAGCACCTCACACACCAGGATCCCTTGGCTAACTAACAAGGAGTCCCCATTGACTTGCATAGAGCTCCCTGAATGCTGGTAATAGACGAGTTTGGATGGTGGAGAAATGCTCTGCAGACCCATTCTCACAGCGTTATAAACCTTTTTCTTTCTCAATATCAAGCCACACTAATGGCGCATTTCCACTACAGCACGGAGCTCGCTCTGACCCCCTAAACGCACCAGGAGCGTCTGCGCCGCGTTACGTTGCGTCTGCGCCGCGTTACGTTGCGGCTGCGCCGCGCTGCGACTTCCTCCTGCGACCTAACACACCAGGCGCGTTTCAAAACGTTGCGGAAGTGGAGCGTCGTGTGTGTGTCACTACCCGATCCGTCACCCTACCCGATCGGTACTGCGCATGTGCGAGATGGTCCGGAAGTCCGGACGGCAACCCAAGATGGACACTTGACACAGTGGCTTTTAGCAAAGCTCAAAAAGAAAAACTGAGAGAGATGAGTTATTGTTATTACAACGTGACTTCACTATTATTTAACAACTCTTTTTATTGGGTTCTTTTATTTGGGGTTAAGTACATTGTCAGAATAAGTGAGAAATGGATTTAACTTCTGTTAGACAGCTATCATACTGAATAAATATTTACTGTGAATGTATGCAAATATGTATGGCATATGGCTGTCTAACAGAAGTTAAATTCCATTAAGTTAAATAAACACCATTGTAACCACTGGCCCGGAGCATTCGTCCACCAAAAAAAAATCGACTAATAATGAAGAAAATTAACAACATTTTAATCATCAGTTCTTCCTCATTTCCCTCAATTGTTCATATTTGGTTTATTAAAATAATGATATTGTGGTCATTGTTAAAAAATGTCTGCTATTATTATGAGTATTATTATTTGTATAATGCACTTTCTGCCTTCCTGTCATTAGGAGTTACACATGTAATGGCTATATGTAATTGATTTGATTAGAACCTTCATTATCCTAAACTGGTGGGACATTTCGCCAATACCTATTGTCTACTCTTCACTTACTTGTCAGCATAGGTCGGCATTGATGTACAGAGCCGACAGAAGACCTTGTTTATACTGGCATCATATTGAGAGGTGCAGTGACGCGTCCTGAAACCTGGCAAGTCCTGAAAGTAAGCTGCTGGTTCCCTCCACAAAAAGCAATGGAATTTCTCCACAGGGTTTTGGAAAATAGCTGGAAATAAGGTCTGTGGAAAACAAACCTGTTTGATAAATGCACGTTTTGTTCAGCCGGATAATCTCCACATGTCTACCCTACTTTTACGGCCATGGCCGTCGTGAAATTCCCACCCTGCTGCAGACAGACGGCAGGCGAAAAACCTTTTAAAATGCGTGTTTTCTAAATGGAGATCGGCTAACTCAGTATATGCTCCGACCGTCCACACTCACAACAACAGCCTATACAGACATAAATAACCAGCGACTGTATTCACCATGACACAGGCAGTCTGTGGTTTGTACTTGTTTAACTTTTGTCTAGTTTCTGAACAGATATGAGGAGCTCTGAGCTTGAGTGCTAACAGCTAACGGCTGATGTTGTTTTTCTGTGGTTCTCATTGAAGATTACGTCACGGCTCCGCCTAAACTGCATTACTATAGTTACTGCCCCAGCTAGTAAACTGCAATGGAAACGCAGCATAAAGTGAGCCAGTCCTTCTTCTTCTTTCGTATAACGTTAGATGTCCAACTCGGTGTCGTGTAGCCATGCACGCATCTCTGGTCCTAGGTCGAAGAGGCTGGCTTCCGAGGGTGGTCTATATAAGGGGCAGATGGTGATTATATGGACAGCGGTCTGCTCAGGGTCACCGCACTCGCATGCCGCACTGTCCGCCAAGCCCCACGTCTTCATCGAGGTTTTAAAGCGACCGACCCCAGTTCGTAGACGGTTCAGAGTGGTCCACTGCCGGCGCGGTAGGTCGTCTCCTCTAACAAGGCCTATCGATAGGGTGACCAGATGTCCACGTTTTCCGGGGACAGTCCCCGTTTGTATTGGCCTGTCCCCGGTTGAAACTGTCCCCGGAAATGTCCCCGCTTTTTAATATACGTTAAAAACACATAGCAAGGTGAAATAAAACGTTTCATGTCAGGAAACACTGGGTAAACATACTGTGGTCGAGCCAGCCCCCACTTCGGAAAAAACAGTCAAGCCAGCCCGCACGTTGTATTGCGGTGCGTGAATATCCTATGGATTACGGTAGAGGCCTGTAAAAACTGCCTTCAAAATAAAAGCGTTTACTCGGTCAATAACAAATATACCTAAAAAACACACCACACATATTCATATATACTGGAGCTTAAATTAAGAAATATGTACTATATAATGTGATTGTAACCGATGTGTAACTTCACTTGTTTATATTTCAGTAAGATCATTTTTGTCCATACTTTATTTGTAAAACTTGTCACTGTCACATGATCAATAATAATTTAAAACAAACTACGTATAACTACCACATTATAACTGAGTGAATGTAAAATGTAAGTAGGCTATACATACATATATGAAGACATATCTGACATTTCCACTGGGTGACTAATTTCAATCGAGGTTGACACCATCTCACAACACTCCTAAAATAGCATTACTTTCTGAAGCACAATTTAAAATGTATGCTGTTTAAAATCTCAAATTAGATCTATTGTCCATCTATATTTTGATTATTATTTAATGGAAACCGTCCATAATCAAAGAGTCACTCGAAGTCAATCAAACACTTATGTCACTTCAGGGTGATAGCAGGACACCCCATCTTACGATGTCTAAAGTTACTGATAAGTCACATGTTTCCTGCCTGGCCTTGCCCGTGTATCATGTTATGGAAATCTAGGACCCAAACACGGCTGGAGAGTACAAGTCAAAGTGATCAAAACAAATAAATGGTGAATCGAGAAAAGCTGTCTTTTGGTTATTTATTTGAAGCTTCAAATACACGATACAATATATAAAATATGTCACAAGTCGAACAGAGTATAAGAAGTCTGCCCGAGAGTGAGCAGTACAATGAAAAAGCAGAGGTTATATATGAAAAGAGTGGGAATGTTATAACTCTTGTGTTCACACGGCCAAATTGTTATGAGACACCTTCTGGCCTTGAGCAGATAGCATAACGGTTCTTGTGTGACTGTGTATGAGTCTCCCAGTAGGCCAAAACAGCTTTGACCTTGCAGCGCCTGGGAATAAACCCATAAGAGAATATAATAGAATGATAATAGTAAAAGCACATCTCAGGAAATAAGAAGCATTTGGTTTAAGCATATAAGGATATAATAAGAATGATATAATAAAAATGTCCACTACATTCTCCCCTTTTGATCATACTTGATCAATAAAAAAACAAATGACAGGATAGACTGATATAACACATCAATGAATACACTCCATCGCTGGTTTAAGTAAACACATCACAAATATATCATAGAAAACTGGCTGTTTTTGTGGAGGACAGACTCCAATATAATGTAAGCATAAGAGAGGAGATACACACATGATTATATTGATAAATCGGAATCAGACTCTTCTGATTCTAGCTGGTCTATCTCACTGTGGCGCAAAGGATTGTCGTGTAATGGAATAGTAGTATACTGAACGAAAGCTGAGGATACCATGCTGGAAACGCACTTCTTCAGTATTGGGATAATCAAACAGGTACAACTGATTAATAGGCCAAAAAATGATCACCAGGGGTGTCACTATCCTAGCCAGCCATGCTTCCCATCCGCCTGATGTAAGCCAGGACCACCAGTCCCAGCCACCTGCGTTGGATATGTCATCAGCTTTCATGTCAGCTAACAGGTTGTTAAGATGCAGCACGGTGTCAGTGATGTTCTTGGTGGCGTCGGGAATGTAAGTGCAACAGGAGTCACCGATCACATGACACAGGCCACCCTTTGAGGCGAACAAAAGGTCAAGAGCAAATTGGTGCTGCATGAGCATGTTCCTAGAGGCTATTATGAATGGGGGCAATGTCTGGAAGCCTTACGTCGTCTCGTAAGTGAGATTCTCTAGCCGGACGTGTAAGGTATCTATTTTATGGGCATTGTTTACTGTACCCCACCATGGGAACAGGCCACCCATGAATTTAGCTCCAGCGGACGTCAGATCTCTTTTTACCTTGTGGTGGTCGGGGTGTTGGAACTCTGGGTAATGATGTGTCGTGTGCATTAAGGACGTGAGTACAGTGACTGCTGGATTCAAATCCACTAGAGTGCATGTACCTATCCAGAGGGGAGCCAGAACTTGATAGAGCTTGTCGCCGCACAACCAAACGTAATCTTGTGGCGCGCTAAACCCAGCATCACTGGGCCACGCCAGTTGGAGGGAAATATGTTTAACATCAGGGAATGCTACGTTAGAAAGGATTCTTTCAGGGGCACCAGATATGTGACAATACGAGATTTTGTAAGCACCGTAACTGCACGTGTTCCGTAGGATACGGGTACAACCAGTAGTAGTGCCTAGGAAAAAATAAGGTGGTGTAAGAGACGTTTTGTGGTAAACTCTCTGGATGCATAGGCTGTGTTTCATCCCTCTCAAATGACTAGGGTGCACATGGCTGACGGGTTGGTACTTTGCGTATGTGGTGTCAAGCGTGGATGCACGCAAAGAGGAGTTAGACCGATTACTGCATGGTGGGGGAAGCTGCCTAGCATAACGCCACTCGGTTACGCTGTCTTCACCCTTGATGGGCCTTGTCAGAGCCATAAACGCGCAGAGGTGTTCAACCTGGGTCAGAGAGATGGGACGAACTGGCACGGACATTGATGAGTCCTGGGGGAAAAGAGTGCATGCATAACATGACCCATTTTGTCCTGCGGCCTGCAAGAATGATCTCAGAGTGTGCCACCAGACGTTACCGGTGATCCCATTACTGGTCTGACCCACATGAATGTTGCTATGGTCGTTATCGCCTATGTATAGATTAAATGTAGATGTACCTATGGATGTTAACAGTGGCGTCAAAGGTTGCTTACGCTTTTCCGGGGTCTGAGTTTTGGGCGCGATGTCTATGTAAAATGTGCCACACGGGTCGGCGCCGGATACATACATACAGACAACAAAATAACCCTTGTCTGATATCTGGGCAGCCTGTAGTTGCAACAGGATAACGGGGCTCGATGAATTGACCTTGGAGATAGACAATCTCCCTTTGATGTTTGTTTTGTCGTCCCATAAGGTATAACCCCAATCGGTGTGCGCGGTGGTCCATAAAACAAAAGTCCAGCCCCCCCGAGCAGTGAGTGGCGGTGTGACTGTCACTCTCGACATAGCAAATGTAGGCGTCTGCCCCCCCCAGTTTCTTAGGGTCGGGGCAATGCATGTAGTTGCACGGGTCTAACTGCACTGTGCTATCTTCCCCATCCCTTAGAGTAATGTTACCAATCCCTGTCTTGACCAGCCCCTCGACCCATGTGGTTCGCCCTGCTTTCCCCAGCCCCTCGACCCATATGGTTCGCCCTCCTTTCCCCATGTACCTCTTAGATACCTCGATTTTGGCTGACATGCTGTGTGCTGACCCTGGATACATAAAATATAGGACTAGTCCTAACACAACTATCATGGCAAGTATGCAGAGGAACCATTCTATGATTGTCCAGGCTCTCCAGTAGTATTCACATTGCTCACGGTTGCGTTGTCGTCTCTCCAGCCGAGCCCTCATCACGAGGGGGAAATGTTCCATGGTGTGTGTGAGTGTATTCTCTCGGTCGATTTCGTGACACGGACAGTCAGACTTCGCACACCGATAACACAAACGAGGAACCAGAGAGCATATGAAACCGCTCAGCTGGCACCCGCTCGTGACACCCGCTCGTGACACCTTGTGTGTAGTGTGTTTTGGTGTATGTAGTGCAAGTGTGGTGCTGGTGGTGACTAGGACACGTTACTTGTTGTCATCTGTTGGTGACTCGGACACGTCACTTGTTGTCATCTGTTTGTGACTCGGACACGTCACTTGTTGTCATCTGTTTGTGACTAGGACACGTCACTTGTTGTCATCTGTTTCTGTTGGTGACTTGGATATGTCACTTGTTGTCATCTGTTGGTGACTCGGACACGTCACTTGTTGTCATCTGTTGGTGACTCGGACACGTCACTTGTTGTCATCTGTTTCTATCGTTTCTCCTTTCCTGTGACTACGACCTTGCAGTGGCTGGCGTGGACCCATGTAGCTCTCTCGGCGACCTTGACCGCTGTCTGGGTGACGAGAAGCACCTGGTAGGGACCTTGCCAACGATTGGATTTCCAGCTCTTTCTCCGGAAATCCTTGATCAGCACGAAGTCGCCGGGTTGAAGGCGGTGAAGCGGACCAGTGGCAGGAGTAGGCAAGGCTGCGGCTACCTGACGTCGGATGTCTGCTAAAGTGGATGATAGGTTAACACAATATGACAACATAGCATCCTCACACAAAGTTGTGGAGGGAAGAGGACATCCTGGAGCCTTGAGTCCAATCTGTGGAGGAGCCCCAAAAAGGATTTCAAATGGGCTGAGTTGACTCTGTGTTCTTTTCCGCATCCTCATGTACATCAGCACAATGGGCAGAGCTTGTGTCCATGACAGACCTGTGTCTGCACAGCATTTTGCTAGTTTGTTTTTGATTGTGCCGTTCTCTCTTTCCACCCCACCCCCACTCTGCGGGTGATAAGCACAATGCTTTCTGATGTCCATGCCCATGTATTCTCCTATCTTGTTGTCTGGTTGTCTAGGAATGATTTCCCTCAGTAGTGCCTTTGGCACAGCATTTGCTGTCTGTGCTTTTACTGGGAAAGCTTCAACCCATTTGGACCACATGTCGACCACCACCAGACAGTGCTTCTTACCCTCTGATGGGCTAAGCTCAATGAAGTCCAGCATTAGGTGCTCAAATGGCCTGGTGGGAGGTGGATGTGCTCCGGGTCCTGTAACCTTTACTGGTCTACCAGAATTTTGCATAATGCAAATTAGGCATGCTTCACAGTGCTTTTGAGCTGTTACTGTGAATCCCCTTGTGAACCACTCCTGATTGATAGACTCTAACATCCCTCCTTTTGATACATGATCCAACCCATGCGTCAACTTAGCGAAATGAGGGAAAAAATGTCTTGGAAGACATGGATTGGAATTTGGACCCACCCAGATGCTGGAGGTTGGGTCAAAAACAGCCCCAGCCGCCTTCCATTGAGCCTTCTCAACTGGCGTAGCTAGCTGCTGCATGGAAGTCAGTGATGACATTTTGTCAGTGAAGGAGGAGACAGGGATTTTAACAAATTAGTGTGCGTGAGGTGCGAGAGGAATCAGAGCATCTGCCTTTGCGGCTGAGTCAGCAGACGCATTTCCTAGGGAAACTGGGTCTGTACTGCTTGAGTGTGCGGCACATTTACAGACTGCAACCTCAGATGGGAGCAGAATGGCGTCTAGTAAGCCTGCAACCAGTACATGGTTAAGCACTGGTTTGCCATCAGATTTCAGAAATTGTCTACACTTCCAAATAGCCCCAAAATCGTGTACTACCCCGAAAGCATAACGTGAGTCAGTGTAAATAGTCACGGTTTTGCCTTCTGAAAACGTGCAGGCTTCAGTTAGTGCGATGAGCTCTGCTGCTTGTGCTAATAGGTGACATGGAAGTGGTCCAGAACGGAGTACAGCAGAATCTGAAACAACAGAAAAACCCACCCGATTAGTGCCCCCTTGGTCGCGAGAGGCAGACCATCAACATACAAAATGAGGTCAGCATTGGTCAGAGGAACGTCTTTTAAGTCCGGTCTAGGTGTGCACACCATGAGAAGTTCGTCAACCGTCTTCAGGCAATGTTCAAACTAAATGAAGTCTCTCCTTTTGAAACATCATGTGTTGAAATAAACACCTGCAGTTCAAAAATAAAAAGTGAATTGCCTAATATTTTGGTTGTGGAATCAATTAATTTCTTTCTTTAAAGTCAAAAACATGAAAAGGCTAAGAGAACAACCCTATTGAATACAATATTATTTGGAGCAACTTAATTTATAAATGGTTGTCAACTTAAAAACATGTGTTCATGTTCAACATGTGGTAATTAAGTACATACAATTTAAGATTACATTTAAATTATATGGTAAAACAAGTTGGAACTTTCAGAGTAATCAACTTAAAAACTTGTGTTTATGCTACCAATTATTAAGTAAGTGGTAATTGAAAACACCTCTGATTGTAGAGGAAAAGCCTTCTCCCCTTTCTCAAATAACTTTGTTGCTTTAACAACATTTCAATAGAAGTTGTCTTAACTCAATAACCATCGATGCAACCTATTGCCTTGATTTTCTTTGTTAAGCCAAGGCATTTGTTTTTAGAGTGTACGTAGACTGGGCCTCCCATATAACCTGGCTGAGCCGATATAAAAACAATCAGCAAATAACTTTTCAATACATTATTGATTACTATTTTTTTAGGTCCTTTTAGGTTGGCAGTGAACATAAGTCAGAGGTAAATTGTGTACTTTTCCTTCACTACATGTATGTAATACCTTTAGTTACTTCACAGATGTGGATGAATGATGTGAAATATAATTAAGTGTTAAATCAGACTGTAGTTCCACCTGGAGTAAATCCACAAGCTACCCTGCAGAATACAAAGTCATTCAGACTCGCTGCACCTTCACCAGCTTTGAGAACACTTTCATGATCAATCATTATAAAACATATCATATATATTATTCTGAAATGGACCAATCTGCACAACGACTACTTTTACTGTCTTTACTTTCACTATATTCTGATAATACTTTTCTACTTTTACTTGAGGAACCTTTTGAATACAGGACTGTTACTGTAACACTCTGGTACTTATTCCTTTACTCAAGTACAATATCTGAGTACTTATAATTTCACTACAAGATCTGAGTACTTATTCCTTTACTCAATTACAATATCTGAGTACTTATTCCACTTCTGGTAGTGTATTAGTCTGAATTGTAGCTACAAAATCACACAGAGCTGCATACAAATAGACTCACAATGGTAACAAGTGGAAAATAATATGTACTAATGTGTACAATGATTTGTAGGTAATTTTGACTACTCAAGACACCTGACTTATACATCTTCAAAGTATTGGCTTTCAGAATATTAAACTTGTTTCGGCAAATTCAGATGATAAATACAACTTTGAAGCTTGTAACGGCATAATTACAAGCAGAGAACGGACTAATGTAACATCACAGCAAGCATAACAACAGCTGTGTGTTATGAACACATACGCAAGAATGACATAATCTGTCGCTTAGTGACAGGTTTTGGCAGAGCAGCCAATGATGCAATACGCTTATCTGAAAGCGCTTTCCCCTCTCCTGAAATTACATGACCCAAAAATGTAACTGTTCTTTGTACATATTGGAGTTTTTTACCATTTAGCCTTAACACAAACGTGTGAATGTGTAAGGTTTACCATTATATTCAAATGTGAACAAAAATTGACTGTCTTTGTGTACACTGAAAAAAATGCATTTGAGACATCTACAGATGTAGCACTCCAGATCAGACTCAAATGGGTGTGACCCAGTCAAAAGCCCAGCAGATGCCAGTGGCTGGGGGTGTTGCCAAATTGCTAGAGGGCGTTGCCCAATTTCCCTATTTGTTCAATTACAGGATTTAACCATGAGATGGCGCTTCATTCACAAAATACACAATGGGTGTTGTAGAAACATCAATATTTTAGATCAAATAAAGTATATAGTTTGCTTTATGCAGTATATTTCTTGTAATATTGTACAGTAGATTGAAGTAAATCAACTTATACATTAAGATAAGATAAGATGGACCTTTATTAATCCCGTGGGGAAATTCAGTAGTTCAAACAGCAACAGGGTGAGAGTGAAAAACAGGACAGCACAGATTCACACAGATTAAAGGGGAAAGGAAACACCAATTACAGTTATAATATTCCGGTAGTTTATTCATTTTACAATGGATATTGATCGTAATATTTATTGTATATGATAAGTATTGTATTCGCCAAAAGAAAATTAATTATCCGCCGGCTGGGTGGGGAATTCCGGGACCAGGCCACTGCCATTAGGGGAGTCCCACATGGTGACGTCACTGGATGGGTCTTCGCTCCGGGTATCCATACACAACGTAGCAGATATGGCAGCGATGGAGGAATTTTGCAATGAGATCGACGTTTTGAACGATGCATTTGACTATTCGTCGGGAGCAGGGTTTCCGCTAGGATTTTTTCTCACCGGTCAAATGTCCGGGCAGAATTTATTTTACCGGACTAATTTGAAATTTACCGGTCATATTTCAATAATAATAAGAGTTGTGTAGCAGAGTTGCCGTTAGCAGGTTATTACCGGACTATGAGCAGATATGCTGATGTTTAAAACTCAGTTCACGGGCTCATTTTTATATTGCTTCAGTTTATAATCGTAACAGATCGAAAAATTCAGATTCATTTTTCAATAAATGATTCCACAAACAACAAACAACATAATTATTACATTCAAACAAACTACTTGTAGTAGATAACGTACATTATTCAGAAGTTTACATTACTTTGAATAATAACACGGGAGAAACGGATCCTCTCTTTTCCCCTCTCTCTCTCCTGACAGCACGTCAGTTTCTCATGCAGCACGCTAAACAGAGGGCGGGGCTTCAGGTGATTATGCAGAGCTGCCTGTCTCGGTCAGACTCAGCAGCTGATCTGATCTCTCTCTCTCTCTCGTCCGGTTACACTTCACTCGCGTTTATGTCCATATCGCTCAGACCCAGCTCTCCTGATCGGCCTTTATAGAGAGCACCGATCAAACTATTAAGAGTGAATATCGGCCGATAATGACCGGCGGCCGATCGATCGGAGCCTCCCTAATTATTACCAGACATGTTGACCGGCAGGTTTTGAATTTACCGGTTTTTAATAAATTTTACCAGCTAAAAACCGGTAATTACCGGCTAACGGAAACCCTGGTCGGGAGATGACATTGATGTGGAAGCATCTACAGTTACCAGGCATCCCATGGCCTATGTTTATGAACCGATTCGGTCGAATAGAGTGGCATACGATCCGGAAAAAAAAAACACAATGCTAACAGTGAGCCTCTGAATTCAACACACTTGGTCAGTGTCCGTGGCGTCCAATTGTGACGCTCCTAGGCTCCTTCAGCGTCATAAAGGGACGCAAATAGCTTTCAACTGATTGCAATGTATTCCCATCTGCGTCGGGATTTGACGCTCATGGAAGCACGGCATTCGTTTATGTCGGCTGCCCTTAAAGGTAATGTGAGCGTCCATTCCCAGGAGTAAAGGATGGCAGAAGACACTACACTACCCAGAATCCCCAGCTATCGTTTGGACTACACCATGTGCTCTTGACAAACCCCGTGATAGTCCTCAAGCTCTGTGATTGGAGAGTGTGCTCCGAGGGTTAAGCCGATTCTCGAACAGCACTTGAAATGGGATGGAACCATGGCAGACTGTCCAAAACTGGATTTGAACGGGTCCACCGCGTCCCCCCTCCCCCACCCCGTCCCCAGAACTACACATGCTGGCTATTCTGTTTCGCAACATGTTCTCTATGGCACGTCTCTACTGGGAGTTGTAGTTTTAAAAGACGTTTTCGTATTTCCCATAATAAGAAGTTGCCAGTATTAAACTGTGTACATCCCTGGAGGTTTAGGGGACAGGAAACACTCACATTTAAAACATATAATTAATAAATGGGTGAAAATGGCTTGTGCCCAATATGGGCAGTATTAATATATATACCCACATGCCAGCTAAGGTCAGAAGAGCTTTATTTAACAGCTGGTCTTATGTGTGTGACCCCTGTGATAACATTACATTACATTAATTGATAAGCCTGAAACATGCACTTGTCAAGGTTCAGAGGCACATTTTGCAAATATGGCAGTAGCCATCGATCAGCTTAAGATAAGATATACTTTATTGATCCCAAGTTGGAACATTTGCGTTACATCAGCATGTGTAACAGTTAAATATGCAGTTGTGTTTATTTGAAAATCATTTAGTATAATCACATAAATTCTGTGTTTTATATTCAACAATTCTGTGTTCTTTATTTATTGATTGTTCAATACCTGACAAGGCCGGAGATGAAATATCTACATACATCTTATAAGAGTAATACATTATGTATAATATCAGTTAAAATAAGTGCTTCAACATAGTTAACATTGCTGGAGGTATGCACAAATATTGATAGATGTCTTGTAATGCACTATTGAGGAACCTGCAACCCAAGTTTTTCATTCAGTGCAGAACTACACCACAGTTGTGTAGACCTATATGATATGTCAATAAACCTTAGAAAATCTTGAAATCTTGAACGGGATGTGCAAAATAGTCATTACATACAGTCTTTAATTAACAATTAGTAGAGAATAACGAGTAATGAATATACTTTATAGGGATCGTATTAATATCTAATAATAAAAATATTGAAATTCAATAACATGCTTTAACCACCAGGTGTCCCTTTATATCATCTGTGCACCTTTATGGTGTAAATACAGCCTATCTACCAATTGGATCAAATATAAAAACGAGCCGAATTAGTGTTGATACTGCAAGGAGACGTATTGTGTGAAAAGAAATGTAAGATGTTGTTTAATGGGTGATATATTTATGATCCACGTCACGTTTTCAGTTCCTCATGTTTGTCTTCTCATCAGGGCTCTATAAATACAGAACTACGGCAGATATGTAATATGTAATGCAGCCGAACCGTGTATTACAATGCCGTTATGTGATGACTTTCAAAGAGAACAGCAAGCACACTCGGAATAAGGTATTATTATTATTTTGGTCTGTTTCCGGTATTTGTTAATGACGATGTGATGTGAGATGTGAGACTGGAATTGCACATAACGTAGGCTATCTTTAGATGCGGATTTTGTTAAACTAATATGTTTAGGCTGTTGACCAACACTATACATTGACGGGGAAGGGGGTAGCAATAAAGATAACACCATTAAACAGTTACACAACATAACAGAAATAATATCGATAGCAGCGTCCCTAGCAACCACCTTGGTAACAATGAAAACGTTGGACGCAATTTCCTGAAGTAATCTTCGTAATAACTAGCAAACTAAAGATCATGTACATAATCTGAAATAACAACTCATAGTTCTCGCATCAAATGACATCAAAACGCATTTTAATGGCCAAACTAACTTTAAAATAGGCATTTTCCACGAGAATAAAACGAATTTCGGCCATGTTTTCTTTTTCTGCAGGGAGAAATTTGAAGATCACGTGACATAGACGCCAGCCATCGGAATGAATGGTGAAAAAAACGGGGTTTGTCAAACAGAGCACATGGTGTAGGCCAAACGATAGCTGGGGATTCTGGGTAGTGTAGTGTCTTCTGCCATCCTTTACTCAGAAAACATATTTGTTTCTCCGAATCGAAGGGGAAAAATACAAAAGCATTGCACACAATTTAAACCAATCAATGTTGTGTAATTAACAAGGATAATCTGGTGTTTTTTAGTCGATGAGTAGTGCAGATATCACTGTAAAATCAATCGACAGTAAGAGGAGTACTTACTTCCGGGTGTAAAATTCTCCGTTATCCAATGGGAATGGATGCTCACATTGCCTTTAAGGGCAGCCGGCATAAACGAATGCCGTGCTTCCATGAGCGTCAAATCCCGACGCAGATGGGAATACATTGCAATCAGTTGAAAGCTATTTGCGTCCCTTTATGACGCTGAAGGAGACTAGGAGCGTCAAAATTGGACGCCACGGACACTGACCAAACGTCGCTATTGGACGCTTAGGGAGTGAGAGTGTGTTGCTGAATTAGCCCCGAGCGAACAATGCTAACCTATTACTGCACCGAAAATCACTCCTAGCTCCCTTATTACTTATCCTAGCCGCACATCCAACACATCGTTTATGATCGCAAGGAGACACAGAATCTAATGGTGCCCACCACAACACTGAAAGATACAAACTCGCGAGGTTATCAACAAAAACGTACATCAAAACAAGTGGCGCTAGGTACTAACATACGCTAGGCTAACGGCTTACCTTCCTCATTGTCTGGTCTAAACTGGTCTTCAATGGCATTACAACGATAAAAACGATGATGTAGTTAATCCATAGGTTAATATCCAATGGGGCTGTGTCCCCTTTGAAATGTTCTGATAATCTATAAGCAATACAACTGCAATTCCGTTATCTGCTGTCCGCTCTGTGCTCCGTGCGCTCTGGGTCCTGCAATACCATCCATTGAACACCTAGTCCAGCAATACTATCCTTTTTAGGGCTGTTTTCGACAGATGAGCGTGTGTATGCCAGTTTAATTAGTTGAGCTATAGAACACCCCCAATTCTCTATTGTACGTCATAATAATAGCTACCATTTAGTTTGGACGCGTTTGCTTTAATTAATAAGGTCACACTGTGTCAGTAAATACATGTGTGAGCTAGTAATCTGGTAGTGCTGCAATATTTACCTCTCTCTCGGCATGAAGCAACTCGTTTGGTGGCTCGAACTTCACGTTTGTTGACACTGTCATTGTCTTGCGCGGCCGACGTGCTGGGATGGTTGGTGTTCCCGACTGCATACGTTGAGAAATCGAATATTGTGGGAACAGATCCTGGCTTCAAATCCGATGTTTTGTATTGAACCAGGCATCCAGACTGGACTTTGAGCAGCTTCTCATCCTTTAGTGGCAGCCTATGGAAATGTACTTCTTCCTTCTTCATATAAAATCCATTTGTGCAGCCTGGGGCAATACAATAAACTCCTGACGACGACCGTTTTCTTGTAATGTAAACTACTGGTGCATTGCACGCCATGTTGTTTGTTATTGAGCGTTGGCCCAGGAAGCCGTACCCACTCAGTGACGTCACTGGAAAAGTCCCGGAGCAATGGAAGCGCCCATGGTCATTAGGCACGTATTTCAAAAAGTAAATTCGCGTATCTCGATCGTTTACATTGGAAATAGACTAGATAAATACATTTCCTAATGGGAATATTGTCGCATGGAAAGTAGTTTGAAAAGTGTTTCCATTTCCCTTTAATAAAATCAAAAATAAGATGAGCGATAAAAATAATAATAATGAGAAACTATGAAATAAGAAATGAATAAAACTAAAATGTAATTATCATATCATATATTATAATGTATTGTATTATTAAAGGGGACCTATCATGCAAAATGCACCTTTGTACGTCTTTTATACATGAATATGTGTCCCCGGTGTTCCAGGGAACTCACCAAGTGTCAGAAAACACAACCCTCTCTATTTTCCTCCTTTGCCAAATCTCTAAAAAAGGGGCTGCAACGGATCTGAAAAAAACGGATCCAGATTCCAATACTTTTCTACGTCACAAAGAAGTGCTCCGCTTATTGGTCAACTCTCCACCTATCAGGGGAATGAGCCACGGCCACGTGCATTGCCAAACCTCTCATTCGCATATAGGCTATCGGCAGGCTAAATAATCAACACCCCAGTCACATCTGTGTTTTTGCCTGCTCTTGCCAGGATGTCTAAGCCAGTTAAACGTTGTGCTGTTGTTGGCTGCAAGACTCGGGACAGGGGACTGCATGCAATGCCATCAGTGGAAAAATAAATGAATCTGTGGCTAGACTTCATTTACAAGGGACATGTGCCAGAAGACCACGGAAGATTTCTGTTTGTGTGTTCCAAACATTTTACCACGGACATGTTTATTAACTTCTCTCAAGTCCAACACGGATATGCCTCCAAACTAATGCTAAACCCGGGATCAATACCAACCATCCGGGACCAGGCCAGTGAGGACACATCCAATTTTGAAGCTGTACGTTTTTATTTAGCGGTGTTTTTCCTGATAAAGCTATCTCTAGCTTGTAGCATGTAGCTTCGCCGTATCAATGTCGCCTCAAACCCAAATAGTAATCGGTTAGGTGTTTATATATTTTTGTAGCATTTTATTTTGTACGCTCCGCAGTCTTTGCTTTGTCATTTGAATTATCAGGCATTTGCTAACATGTTCAGACATACTGCCGTAATGGCGATCTGTGTGAAGGCTGTAAAGCCACGCCCTAGGCGATAACACAAGTATTTATTCTCCTATTTATTAGTATTTTGTATCCTCTACAATCATATTGAGTAAGTTATAATAACAAATGTAATCTTCTGTAGGCAAGTGCCGTTTTTTCCAGCGTTATATGTAAACGCTTTTGTGATTGTAGTCTGTAAGAACGATCAGATATCATCGATCTGTAAGCTAAGCTACGCTACGCTAATGAGACATGCCGTGTTTTGCAGCGTTATATGTAAAAGCTTTTGTGTGTTTACTTGTTTGCGCACATGAATATAAATGGGGGTGTGTTAGGATACAACACTGTGTATGTATGCGAGGGGGGACACACACCGCGAGTAAAACTGAGCTAAAGCCCCGTCGGTCTGTTGTTGTTGACAAGGCCTTACCTCTAGCAACAGGCTAATTAGTGGCTAGCACTCATTCCAGTCAGTCTACTGAGCTCAGCCCCTCTCCAACACATCATCTGTATTGAGTCAGAAACACAGCATGCACGTTACGGTTCAAAACTAACTCAGATTGGAAAAGGCTAAGCAAAGAGCTTTGCTAAATAGAGAGCTTTGCTAAATAGAGAGTTTTGCAAATAGAGAGTTTTAGCCCCATCTTTTCGGATTTCAGACTATATTTATCCAAATAGTATTTTCTCATCCTGAATACTAAATTGAGATGATTTTGTTCTAACTATGTGTTCTTCTTTACAGGCCAGCACCTCACATACTTACTAATTAACTGCAGTTCCCAAAGGCCAGGAAGGGAGAATGCAGAGCAAAACCAGTAAAGACTGACCCCACATTCCGTAAGTGTTTAAAATATTTATTATACAACTATTTACAAATATAAAATAAAAAAATTAGAAAGAAGTTTCAGTTTTTTACATGCATATACTAATCTAAACCACATTTTTTGTTGTGCTTTTTTTACCATTGCACAGCCCTACGTGGCCAACTTGATGGACCTCATCTTCGACCAAGTCTTTGTGGACCCTGCACCATTATGAGCGACCTGACAGGGAGGTTCAATTTGGCTGCTGTCTGAACCCAACATCGACATTTCACGGATCAGGAAACTCACAAAGCTTCTGTAAAAATATTTAGTGTCATTTATACAAAATACAAGTAGGCTACATTTAGTTTTTTTGTATGGGTTTTTTTAACCGTTGATTTTGACAATAAAGTTCCAAGTTGATATCAAAATGTGTCGTGATTATTCATGTTTGGATGGGTAAAGAATATTCTGATTTCAAAAGCATAAGGTTGTGTGTGTGTGGACCTTTTTGTCGTACACATGGGTGTGTTATGCCATTGCTGTGTAGTATATAATAGTACAATGACAGAATGAAAGATTGCATAAAGCCATATACACCAGTATTTATTTCCATGAACAATATTAGCATTCGTTTTACAATTTCAGTCAAAACAAACAAACCACTCACTGCTCTATTTGTCTCAACTGTAGTCCACCATGTTCAGCTCTGTAAATATGCAACGCATTCTGCAGGGAGAACACATTTAGGCACACAGGCTCCAATCCAGGATGGTCCACCACACAGGTTACAGAGTCCTCAAGTTACTGCATCCGTCTTGACACATTGTGATAAACATATATTGAATGACATGTGAAAAATGTATTTAAACAGACAACTTAGTAAAGCTATCAAAAATGTTACCTGTGGTATCTCCATGCAGCACACATTCTCCGTTCAGAAGGCATCGTGGCGCAATTTGCACAAAGAAGTCAATAACTGAGCTTTTAAAAACACATGAAACTACACACATTGCTGACAACTGAGGTGTTGTTGGAGTTATACTTTTTATCATCCTAAGTTATTCAACTTTCCAACGGTTGTTGCAGGATGTTGGAAGAAAAGGACTGTAAACTATTAAACGCAATGAGGCCATTGTATATATGCTGAAAATATGAATGTCTCCCTTTATAAATATATATATATATATCGCTGTTTTTGCGTTACAAATTGTACACATTGCATTCTTGCTAATTAGCCAAAATATGAACGGAATAAGGAGCAAGCATCGTAACAGAGTAAAATAAATAGGGACAACAGCTTGTCAGCTAACCATTCAGAAACGTCCTGCTGCAACCGAGATGTTTGCACCTCCACCAAAACCTCCGCTGCTTCAGGGTCAGTTTCTGGATCAAATTGATAATATGCTTGAACACATGCATTGCTCTGAGATGACATGTTTATTCGACACTCGTAATCACAGCAAGCATGGTAACGTGACTCTCGCCGGCTCATGCCTGCTCTTCTGCAGGGGGGTGTGGTCAGCTGCTGCTCAGAATTTTCAAAGACGGGCTTGGAATAAAGCGAAAATGAGCGAAACGAGGCATGTCTAAAAAATGATCTGTTTGGTATTTTGAAAAATAAAATGTATAAATATACCTTATATAGGTATGGTCATACACTATATCATTTAAATATAGCATGATAGGTCTCCTTTAAGTAATATCATACATTAACCCCATTATAGCAGATGCCACATTGAATGGATGAACAATGCATCAATAATTACAACAGAGTATTTCTAAATACAAGTTGTAAAAATACTTATATGTATTTAATATTAACCCTTTGGAGTCGACCGTCATGCCGGCGTGATCAGATCACATGACCTGTTCAAGCCGGTGCCGCATAAAAACAACAGTCCGGACAACTTTGCCGTGTGTTTCTGTCGAAAGTACTGGCTTGAAACTATATCCCAGTCTTTGTTTCATGCAAAAAGACCCAGTAAACACGGAGATACGGTGATATAAAGTTAATACAGATATATTTCAGAAGTATGAATAATGGAAGCACATATTTTAATATCTTCGCCGTATTTTATCATTTTACGAAACGGAAAATACTGGAAACTGTAGATCCTGCTCAACAGGATGTATATGTGTATTTCTGTCGAAAGTACTGGCTTGAAACTATATGCCAGTCTTTGTTTCATGCAAAAATACCCAATAAACACGGACATATGATGATATAAAGTTAATACAGATATATTTCAGAAGTATGAATAATGGAAGCACATATTTTAATATCTTCGCCGTATTTTATCATTTTACGAAACGGAAAATACTGGAAACTGTAGATTCTGCTCAACAGGATGTATTTACCAGGGAGGGGGTGAGGTAATCAGTTAAACGGAGTGATACGAAACGAGACGAAAAGAGACGAAGAGGGACGGCGGGAACCGAAGAGAGACGGCGGGAAATGGAGAGAGAGGAAGATATACGAAGACAGGCGGCGGGAGACGAAGAGAGGCTGCGGGAGACTGCGATTGAAGTAAAGTGACAGACAAACATTGAGAATTTAGATATAGTTAGATATATTTTGAGTTTTGAAGACTCAACTATGATGAAGAGAACTCTGAATGTGAGTCAAGCTTTAAGCTTGTTTTTGACCTGGAGGAGGAGGAATCTGTGATGTTGCCCTCTGTGTCGTAGTTGACTGAAACCGCTTTGAAGCGTGGCACAGATAAAGACAGAAAAAACAGATTGTTGTACATAATGTGTATATATATATATTTGTATTATATTTATAATAACACTTTTGCCTTATCAGAATGAAATCCCATGCTACCTCAATCAAACTTTCACATTATCATAGTCACATCCCATGTATATATTTCCAGCTTTTAAATGGTTTCGTTGTGTATGTTTGTGTTATGAAAAATAAAATCATTTTCAAAATCTGTTTTTACGTTTTTTTTGTGATTTTGGGTCCAACATGTTCATATAGTAGAAGATCACTGCTCTAAACAAAGTCAAAAATCCTACATCCAAACGAAATAAATATAATTAATTATGATGAATACGTTAAGTCTTGTTCATTGTTTTTCACTTTTATTAAATGTTTCATATTTCCGGTGGAAATGGTGGACTATCGGACATTCAAAATGCAGCACATTTTCACTCTTACACACATATATTCTCATTTTACATACATACATTTTCACTCTTACACACGGATATTCTCCTTTTGCTCTCATGCGAAATCTATTAAAACAAAGTATGTCATGTATATTTAGTTTTCGTTGATGAGACGAGACGGACTAAGGTGTTAATGGTGGACTATCGGACATTCAAAATGCAGCATATTTCCCCCAAGTGTCTGTCAAAATGCATTTTACGTTTCTAACTTGCAATATCATTATTTCCGCTCTCTTCACTCCAGAAGAGCGATCTCCCTCTCTCTCTCTCTCTGTGTGCGGGGGATCACAGGAGGGGGGAGAGCTGTGGAATGTGACTCCACACATTCCGATGGCCAATTAGTTTTAAAAAAAGGGTCCCCAACATGCATAGGACACATGGGGGGTTGGTTGACTCGGTTTGCATTCATAAAGAATGCACAAACGTGTTTAATCGTTAATGTCAGATATGTACTAAGTAAATACATTTGTTCCTGCTCAAGATTAGATTCAACTTTATTGTTATTGCACAGATTACAGGTACTGAGACAACGAAATGCAGTTTAGCTTCTAACCAGGTGCAACAAGCAGTAAAGTGAAAAGTAATGTTCACAATCTACAGAATAAAATATATAATGAATTGAATGATGAATAAACAGTGAGGGGTATGAATACACTAGATATCAGCCTGTGAGCAGTATGAACAGTGTGTTAATCGTTTATGTCAGATATGTACTAAGTAAATAGCCTACATTAATTTCATGATGGATTAAAGCACATTTATTTCGTTAAAAACAAACAAAATGATTAAATGTAGGGTGAATTGCCCTAATGTGGAAATGTTTTGCATTTCAGACTTCGGGAATATATTGCGACATGAAGCCGATACAATAAATCAAAATCCAGTAACAGTAGCCTCAGTCACCTTCATTCATGTAATAAAAAATTCTCAGGCCAGTAACACTCAAAGCTACAGTAAATGTGCAATATTTATAATGTTATTGTTGTTACAACAGAAGATGTTTTTATTTAAATTGAAGTTAAATGCATCAATCTGGTGCACTGAGGGCAAAATTAGTGGATGTGTGGATACAGCTCTCAACACTCATATGAAACAGAACTGTTCTTACAATGTGTGTTGGAAGGTATTAAATTACTATGCATATTTTATTGTGTAAACACACAGCTGATCACCTGAGAGCTGCCGTTTCATTCAGAGCGTTTAAAAAAAACGTCGGTCTGATTTCAACAACTCAATGTGTGATTATTATAGCAGTAATATTAGACACTAATAATACAGTAAACTATTAACGCTGTACATATTATTGTTTGCCCGTGGGATCGGTAGTGAGAGCCGCTGCATTTTCCTCCGGTCGGATGTGATATAAAAACAAAGCGATTATTGTTGTTGTTGTAAACTCACGTGGATTAAATGTAGTACATTCATTTAAACTCGCGAACATATGATACATTAAATGAATGCGAGGATGACGATCGAACATCGTTTGTTTGATCCTGGATGCATTTCCTGATCTAAAAACATAGCGATGGTTTTGTACTTACGCGGCGTAAGTTACGCCAACGTGAATTACACATTATTTTGTTAAATAAAAACATGGTGATGTTTAGTAAATGATTACATGTCTCTTACTTAGCACAGAATATGATCCTATCCGTGACACATATGGATCTTAACAAATATCCGCTATATCAGATACCTGTAGATCAGCTGTTTATTTCACATGAGTTTCAGTGTGGCAGCTTTTCACGGCTCCCCCTGGTGGATCCATGATCCATTGCAGCTGGTTTCATTATAATTAAATGTATTTATCAAGGGGGCGTTTCAAGTCCTGCGGGTTTTTTTTCCTTTTGAGCAGGGGCCCACCCCGTGCCGATCACGGACCCGCACGAGTAGGCGTCTGAAACGAAGCGCTACATCTGTATGGCAGTAAATATGTTGCAGAGGCTGGAACTTTTGGAGTAATCAGATAAGGATTCCGGACGAGCGTGCATGCACAGCTGCATTTACATCGTAAATCCTGGACAAATCTCCACTCGTCAGGAGGTTTTGTCTCTGTCTTTTTGACAGGAAACACTGGAATCGTTACACGGAATAATGACCCCTTGTTTAAGCAGAGAGGTAAACACTGGCCGAATGCCATCAACAACTTCACGTTTAAATGGGTACGGGACGGAACGTGGACATTAAACCTACGTCATATCTGTGAGCTGCCCAGAGTGAGTATGGCACATCTGAAAGCGCGGCAGGAAGCTCAGAGATATGAGAATTACCTCATCATCCTCAACCAACAGCAATGTGCGCAGAACGGCTACGTTCGTGCACATTTTCACTTGATACACGTCACGTGACATAGAGTACATGACATATTATGTGTGTGTAGGTGCCCAATCAGTGACTGACTCCCAATCTTTAACGATTGGACCCAAATCCCTCCATCTATCAGTGGGCCCCCTGGCTAGTGAAATGTGTGGACCGCCCCTGGGATTTGACACAGTTTGTGTTGTGTGGCTGTGACGTGTGAGTGCAGAGATGGGGACTTGAGTCTGCGACTCAGACTCGAGTCGCACTTAAGTCGCACACACAGAGACTTCAGACTTGAGTTGGACTCGTGACCAAAATACTTCAGACTCGACTTGGACTCGAGTGTTGGGACTCATGAACAATCATTGTGTTTTCTATTTTTGGCGTATTAAAGGTAGGTACATTTGAGAGAAACCGGCTCGAGATCGCTAGAATTTGAAAATACACAACCGGAGATAATCTGCTAGAGGCTGCTACTTCCTTATAGAGCCCGCCTCCTCCAACACACACGAACGCGCACATGACCAATGAGGGCACGAGATAAGTTTGTGCCCAGATGGAAGGCTGACAGGCAGGTAGGCCATCCAGTTATTTTAGCCGGGCTCATTTACGCAGAGGTGCGTGCCTCTGTTACTACCTCGTAGTAACACAATGGCGACCGGCGGCACACCTGCGGCTGTACCGCAGGCTTCCAAAACAGCCTTGTTTCAATGAAATAACCTCAAAATCACAAATTGCCATTCAGATGACTTTTGGAGAGAATTAAGCATAAATCTGTCAAATGTCGAAAACAGCCTTGTTTCAATGAAATAACCTCAAAATCACAAATTGACATTCAGATGACTTTTTGGAGAGAATTAAGCATAAATCTGTCAAATGTCCAAAACAGCCTTGTTTCAATGAAATAACCTCAAAATCACAAACTGCCATTCAGATGACATTTATGCTTAACTATCTCCATAAGTAATCTGAATGTCAGTTTGTGATTTTGAGGCTATTTCAGTGAAACAAGGCTGTTTTTAACATTTGACAGATTTATGTTTGATTCTCTCCAAAACTGTCATTCAGATGACTTTTGGAGAGAATTAAGCATAAATCTGTCAAATATCCAAAACAGCCTTGTTTCAATGAAATAACCTCAAAATCACAAATTGACATTCAGATGACTTTTGGAGAGAATTAAGCATAAATCTGTCAAATATCCAAAACAGCCTTGTTTCAATGAAATAACCTCAAAATCACAAATTGCCATTGCAGATGACTTTTGGAGAGAATTAAGCATAAATCTGTCAAATGTCGAAAACAGCCTTGTTTCAATGAAATAACCTCAAAATCACAAATTGACATTCAGATGACTTTTTGGAGAGAATTAAGCATAAATCTGTCAAATGTCCAAAACAGCCTTGTTTCAATGAAATAACCTCAAAATCACAAACTGCCATTCAGATGACATTTATGCTTAACTATCTCCATAAGTAATCTGAATGTCAGTTTGTGATTTTGAGGCTATTTCAGTGAAACAAGGCTGTTTTTAACATTTGACAGATTTATGCTTGATTCTCTCCAAAACTGTCATTCAGATGACTTTTGGAGAGAATTAAGCATAAATCTGTCAAATATCCAAAACAGCCTTGTTTCAATGAAATAACCTCAAAATCACAAATTGACATTCAGATGACTTTTTGGAGAGAATTAAGCATAAATCTGTCAAATGTCCAAAACAGCCTTGTTTCAATGAAATAACCTCAAAATCACAAACTGACATTCAGATTACTTATGGAGATAGTTAAGCATAAATGTCATCTGAATGGCAGTTTGTGATTTTGAGGTTATTTCATTGAAACAAGGCTGTTTTCGACATTTGACAGATTTATGCTTAATTCTCTCCAAAAAGTCATCTGAATGTC